>NC_057799.1:5714319-5920646 GCF_018294505.1 Triticum aestivum | reverse complement strand
GCGCCTTCCCGTGCTCGGCCGCGGCCGGCAGCCACCTCCCCGCGCCTCCCCGCGCCCTGCCGCCCCTGGCCGCCTCCTGCTGCAGCCGGTGCTGCCCAGGGCTGGCCCCTCCCACGCTCGCTCTTCCCCCCTGCTTCCTCCATCGGGGCTGGATCGAGCCAGCGCGAGCCCGATCCCGATCTGGATCGGGGTCTCCTGTAGCAGTCTACTGTAGCAGTTGACCAAAAAAAGAAAAAAAAGAGAGCTCCTCATGTCTTCTTCGGGCTATGTCACCGTTCCTCGGTGCTCGGTGATCTTCGATGGCACCAACTATGCCGAGTTTGCGGGGTTTATGCGTATCCACATGCGCGGTCTCCTTCTGTGGGGTGTTCTCTCTGGCGAGGTCCCCTGTCCGCCTTGCCCTGTGGCTCCTACCCCGCCAGCACCGCCGGTTCTTGCTGCTGATGCTTCTCAGGCTGATCGCGATGCCGCCAAGGCTCTCGATGATACTGCAGTTGATGCCTATGATCAGCAGATGTCAGCCTATTCGGATGCTCTTTCTGCCTATCGTGATGATCTGTCTGCTTACACTCAGTGGTGCAATGATGATGCTCGTGCTGCTGCTGTTCTTACTGCGAATGTCCTTCCTCAGTTCGCCTTGGAGTTCATGGGACTTGGCACAGTTACAGCGATGTGGTCTTATCTCTGTCAGCGCTATCAGCCCTCTGGTGATGCTCTCTACCTATCTGTGGTGCGTCAGGAGCATGCACTCCAGCAAGGTGATTCGTCTGTTGATGAGTTCTATTCACAGTGCTCTGCCATCTGGCGTCAGCTTGACTCTCTTCGGACCGTCGTTTGTGGAACTTGTCGTTGCTATCAGACTACACGGTCCGATTTGGAGTTTCAGTGGGTTCACGAGTTCTTATCTCGTCTTCGCTTTGAGTTCGAGCCTCGCCGTGCTCACCTGCTCGCTCGTGGTCGTGTTCCTATCTCGGAGGTACTTGCTGAGCTTCGTGCTGAAGAGACCCGCCTACGCTCTGCTGGGTTACTTGTGGTTCCATCAGTGTTGGCCGTCCGAGCTCCTATGCCACCTGCTCGCCTCACCGCTCCACCGCTCCTGCCTACTCCTTCAGGGGGGTGGGTCATCCTTCTTATGCTGAGAGGGGCCGGTCGCGCCGTGACACCTTCTGTGGCTACTGCTCTCGGCCAGGTCACCCAGAGTCTGATTGCCGTGAGAAGAAGCGAGACCAGAGGCGCTCCTCTTCCAGTGGGACTCCTGTATCCTCCTCGACCCCGTCACTCACTGACCAGGACATTATGAGGCTCAAGCGTCTCTTAGCTTCCTCAGGCTCTTCGTCGACCGGTTCCGCTGCTGCTGTGACTGCAGCCACTGCTCCACCACCGCAGGCATCTACACAGTCAGGTACATCTTCGTGGGTTCTGGATTCTGGAGCCTCTTTTCATATGTCTTCTGATTCTTCCATGCTGTCTTCTCTCCGACCTCTTGATTCGCCTGTTAATGTTCTTACCGCTGATGGCACACCTCTTCCTGTTGCTAGCGGTGGTCTTCTTTCCACTCCATCTTTTTCTGTTCCTAGTGTTTCACATGTTCCTCGCCTCACCATGAATCTTTTTTCCGCTGCCCAACTTACTGATTCTGGGTGTCGTGTCATTCTTGATACCGACTCTTGCTCCATTCAGGATCGTTGCACCAAGGCTTTGGTTAGTGCTGGCCCCCGGCGCCGTGAGTCAGAGGGCCTTTGGAAGGTTGACTGGCTTTGTGTTCCTTCCGCTGCCACCACTTCAGCCAGCTCCCATGCTCTTGCTGCCTCTTCGTCTGCGTTCTTCCAGCAGTGGCATCATCGCCTTGGTCACATATGTGGCTCTCGCTTGTCTTCTTTAGTTCGTCAGGGCCTCTTAGGGTCTGTATCTGGAGATGTTTCTTTACATTGTAATGGCTGCAGACTTGGCAAACAGACCTAGTTACCTTATCCTAGTAGTGAGTCGGTATCTCAGCGTCTTTTTGACTTAGTTCATTCTGATGTATGGGGTCCTGCTCCCTTTGTTTCGAAAGGTGGTCACCGCTACTATATCTTGTTTATTGATGATTTCTCTCGCTACACTTGGCTCTACTTTATGAAATCTCGTAGTGAGGTTCTCTCTATATACAAACGTTTTGCTGCCATGGTTCACACCCAGTTTTCCACGCCCATTCGTACTTTTCGTGCTGACTCCGCTGGTGAGTTTATCTCCCAGCTGTTGCGTGGTTTTCTTGCGGAACAGGGTACTCTTGCCCAGTTCTCATGTCCTGGTGCACATGCTCAGAATGGCGTTGCCGAACGTAAGCATCGTCATCTACTTGAGACGGCTCGTGCTCTGATGATTGCCGCTTCTCTCCCACCCCATTTTGGGCTGAGGCTGTTTCTCCATCCACCTATCTCATCAACATACAACCATCGACTGCTCTGCAGGGTGGTATTCCTATGGAGTGTCTCACTGGTCGCTCTCTTGAGTACTCAGCTCTTCGTATGTTTGGATGCGTGTGCTATGTCCTTCTTGCCCCGCGAGAACGCACCAAACTGACTGCTCAGTCGGTTGAGTGTGTTTTTCTTGGCTACAGTGATGAGCACAAGGGCTATCGCTGCTGGGATCCTGTTGGTCGTCGTTTGCGCATCTCGCGTGATGTGACCTTTGACGAGTCTCGCTCTTACTACCCACATCCTTCTACCTCGAGCTTCTCTGTGGACGATCTTTCTTTTCTTCTTCTCCATGATACACCCTGCTCTGTGCCTCCTCATGTTTTTCCTCCTCCGCCTGCACCTCTCCTTCCTTCTGCTTCACCACCGACACCATCTTCCCCATCCTCCTCCTCCAACTCTCCACCATCATCTCCAGTCCGTCGCCCTCTCTCACCATTTCCTCTTCACTATACTCGTCGCCCTCGTTCTGAGGATGTTTCCCCTGATGCGCCTTCCACCTCTGGTGCACCTCCTTTCACGCCTCCCCCGGTTCATAACCTCCGTGCTCGGCCTCGCCCCCGCCTGATCGCTACTCTCCTGATCAGTACGGTCTCTCTGTTATTGCTGAGCCCACTTCCCATCGGTCTGCCATGACTCAGCCTGAATGGCAGCTTGCGATGGCCGAAGAGCTTGCTGCCCTTGAGCGCTCTAGCACATGGGATCTGGTTTCCCTCCCTTCCGGTGTCCGTCCCCTCACCTACAAGTGGGTCTACAAGATTAAGACTCGCTCTGATGGTTCTCTTGAGCGCTACAAAGCGCGCCTTGTGGCCCGTGGTTTTCAGCAGGTGCAGGGACGTGATTATGATGAGACATTCGCTCCTGTGGCCCACATGACCACTGTTCGCACTCTTCTTGCTGTTGCTTTTGTTTGTCATTGGTCTATCTCTCAACTTGATGCCCAGAACGCCTTTCTCAATGGCGAGTTGCGTGAGGAGGTTTACATGCAGCCACCACCAGGGTACTATGCTCCTGACGGTATGGTCTGTCGACTTCACCGCCCCCTCTATGGTCTTAAACAGGCCCCTCGCGCCTGGTTTGAGCGCTTCGCCTCTGTGGTGACTGCCGCTGGTTTCTTGCCCAGTGATCATGATCCCGCGTTGTTTGTTCACACGTCTCCTCGTGGTCGGACTCTTCTCCTTCTTTATGTTGATGACATGATCATCACTGGTGACGACTCTGACTACATTGCCTTTGTTAAGGCCCGCCTTCACGACCAGTTCCTCATGACTGATCTTGGTCCTCTTTGCTATTTTCTTGGGATTGAGATCTCCTCGACCTCTGATGGCTTCTACATCTCTCAAGAGAAATATATTCAGGATCTTCTCGCTCGAGCTGCTCTCAGTGATGACCGCACAGTTGTGACTCCTATGGAGCTCAACGTTCAGCTTCGTGCTTCTGATGGTGACCCTCTTCCTAATCCCACTCGCTATCGTCACCTCGTTGGTAGCCTTGTCTATCTTGCTGTTACGCGTCCTGACATCTCCTATCCTGTTCACATCCTGAGTCAGTTTGTTTCAGCCCCCACCTCTGTCCACTATAGTCACCTCCTCCGTGTTCTACGATATCTTCGTGGCACGATCTCTCAGCGCCTTTTCTTTCCCCGCTCCAGTTCTCTTGAGCTCCAGGCTTACTCTGATGCTACCTGGGCTAGTGATCCCTCTGATCGACGCTCGCTGTCTGCTTATTGTGTCTTTCTTGGTGGCTCTCTTATTGCCTGGAAGACAAAGAAACAGACTGCAGTTTCTCGCTCGAGTACAGAGGCTGAGTTGCGAGCCATGGCTATGCTGACGGCTGAGGTGATCTGGTTACGGTGGTTACTTGATGATTTTGGTGTCTGTCGTGGAATTATCACGGCAGATGTCCTCGTGCAAGGACTTAGTCGTGGAGCCATCGCAGCTAGGAAGCTTAAAGGGGTTAAGCGGGACAAAGGACACGAGGATTATACTGGTTCGGCCCCTTACAGTGAAGGTAAAAGCCTACGCCCAGTTGAGGTTGTATTGATTAGGGTTTCGATGACCAGGAGCTAAACCGCCCTGCCTGGTTATCGATTTGATCTTACTTGTCCCTGAACCGCCGCCGGGTCGTCCCTTTATATAGAGAGGTTGACGCCCAGCGGCTCTCAGAGTCCCGGCCGGCTTATAACAGTGTCCGGCTCGGACTCTTAACTATTCTTGCCTTACACTACAAGTTTCACCATAACGACGATTTATCACTACGGGCCTTAAGCCATCTCCGGGTCTTAAGCCCATTACTGACCCGCCGTCCTCAAGCTTGGTACTGGGCTTCACGTGATGAGCATTATGACGTAACCCGGCCCCTCCTGGGCGGGTGACTCTAATGGTTATATCCTCAACATTAGGCCCCAGATTGATTTGAACCGGTTCATGTCAATCTTCAATCCCTTTAAGAGAAAATCGTCCGGCTTCTGCTTGTGCGAAGGTTATAACCCGCCATGACGTCATCTTCTGGATTCCTGGTAACCCGCCATGACGTCATCTTCCATTAAACTCATTTTTTATTCTGTCATATCCCAACGGATCTTATCCTAATAACCATCCCGAGAATCGAGGCGTTTCTGCGGCAAGATAATCATGTCTCCAGCCTCCTCATTTCTCGCGCCCATTTATGAGCCGTCCCTTATAAATAGGCCCGGCCCATAGGCCTTCGTCACTTCTCGACCCCTCGTCTTCCTCCTCTGACGCCCCAGAGCTTGAGCTCCGCCGCCGCCGCGCCCCTTGTCTTCCTCAACCTCGGCCGCTGCATCACCCTGAACTGGTCCAGAGAAACGGCGGCAGCCTCCGCAGCTCATCAGCGCCAGTAAGTTCTTGCCACTCCATACAGTAGATTCGCATTAGGGTTCTGTCGTTCTTCCCTGTTCTTCGTAGTTCATCTCGAGTTCTTCACAATTCTTCCACCGCGGCCTCTTTTGATCCGGAAAGTAGGATAGAACTCCTGCGGTAGTGGTTTCGCACCCATTTCCCATACTAGCAGATCCCTCTTGCTTGCAAAAAGACCTCATTAGAACTTATGAACTTCTCTGTGCCAGTTTTTAGGTCTAGAAATTTTTCCTTTCTAAACGACCGTTTGATCCAAAATAATCCCTGCAATCTGTGAAACTTGTTTGTGCAACACTTAGACAAAAACTGCCTCTGTGAGCCATGGCGGCTCATATCGCCGGCTTAAAAGAGGCCATGCTCTGTGAAATTTCCGGCTTACTCATAATAGAGTTAAACAACTTAAATTGCTTATAATACCCACGGCAGCTTAAATAACCTGACACAATTAGTCATATATCATTAGGCCCCTTCATGAACCGCCGTCCTGAATACTGAACTGAAATTTTTCTCCGGCTTAAATTTGAACCGGAAATTTTCCTTTGTCATAGGCTTCCATTTTCCACAATGCCGCCCAAGGCTCCCAAGGCACCCATTACGTGCAACTGGGTGAGGTCCAACGTTACTGAAAGCACCTTAGATGACTTCGTAAAAACGGGTTACCTGCCCAAAAAGGAGGTCATGTCCTACCGTGCGCTTGACCCGTTCGAAGAGAGACCTCAACCAAAAGATGGAGAGGTTATTGTATTTGCTGACCACATGAGCCGAGGCTTTTCTCCTCCTGGCTCAAAATTCTTCAGAGATGTTCTGAACTTTTTCGATCTGCGACCTCAAGACATTGGACCCAATTCCGTGTCGAACATTTGTAACTTTCAAGTGTTCTGTGAGGTATATCTTGGAGAGGAACCCAGCCTGCTACTCTTTAGGGAGTTATTTTACCTGAACCGCCAGAATGAATGCGCCAACGGGCCTAGCTTGGAACTTGGTGGAATATCAATTCAACGACGGAGGGATTGTCTCTTTCCTTATGCTGAGCCGCCAAGCCACCCAAAGGACTGGAATCAGACATGGTTCTACTGCCAGGATACTTCTCCGGCTGATGAGAACCCTCTGCCCGGCTTTCGCGCCCTGCGTCTGGAGTCAAACCACCCCTGCCAGACAAATTGTCTCAAGCTGAGCGTCAACCACTTATCCCCACCATCAACAAAATCAAAGCTCTTCTGGGAAACGGCCTTAACGGCGTTGATCTGGTCCGGGTCTGGATTGCTTGGCGGGTGATCCCTCTAAGCCGCCGCCCCAGCTTAATGTGTGATTACACCGGCCGGAAGGATGATCCTCTTCGGCACAGCCTCAACGACTTACCTGAAGACGTCATTGATGACATGACCAAATCCCTTCTGAACGAGAGCTTAGCAGATTGCGGGAGGACCGACTTAAGTCCATTCTGCAAAGCTAACCCGGCTCCGGCGGTAAGCTACTGATCTGAGCACTTTACTTTTCATTTTAACAATTTTCGTCTTTAACTTCAAGAAACCTTTGTTGTATTTTCAGGCTAATGATAAGTTCTGGAAGGTCAGGTATGACCATGAGGCTGCCAAAAAAGCCAGGAAGGCTAAAAAAGCCGTCAGGAGAGCCGCTCCCCGCAAGAAGGGGAGTAAGCCTAGCGCCTCAGACCTGCTTCTTTGTTTCTTATGCTCTTCTTTGTTTTTTGTTTGTTCTTAACCACCTTATCGACACTGATTATCAGCAGGAGGACACCGGAGCGAGTAACCCGGTGACTGAAGAGGTAACTATACTTTCCTCCGACTCGGAGCCCTTGCCAAGGCTGAAAGTCCGAAGAGTAACCCGGAAAGTAAGATTTTCACATCCTTTAGCTTATCAAGATCCTCAATTTCTTTTGAAGCAACAGATTCATGAGAGCCGGAGGCACACCCGGACCAACAAGGATGCAGACCTCTCCTCCGGCTTACCTGAAGCATCAAGGAAGCGCCGGACCGAGGTTATCTCCAACTTATATTCTTTTCATCCTTTGGCGGGCGTCACTCGTCAACCGCTCAATTCTTCTGACTCAAACTATCAAGAAACTTCACCTTCCTCCGGGGACTCCATGCAATCTAACTTGCCGGCTTTCAAGACCGCACCCGGGTAATGATGATCAGCTTATGTTGTGCTTATCTTACTCATGTTTTTGCACTAACCTTTTGACTTTCAGTGCACAAGCAAAGCTCAGCAAGAGGGCAAAGAAAAGTAACCCGGTCGAAGAGCCGGTCTTGACTGAACCCAACGCCTCTGCCTCTGAGCCGCCGTTCGCACCAGCTCCAGAAACCACCGCTCCAACTGAAGAACAGGCCATGGGGGGTTCTGACAACCCGGAGATTCCCAGCCCAGCTCAACCGGCCGATGACCCGGATGTGGTGATTACCCGGACCGAATATGTTGAGCCGGGAAGACCCACTGTGCTGGCTAGATGCTCTGCTAAAGAAGAACTGCTAGAGCGCCGCAGGGCCAGACTGGATATCACAGACTATGCTAACTTGAGCATTGGAGATATTGTTGCTGGTTATATTGGTCAAGTGCACAACAGCCGGGACCTGGAAATTGACATGGTGAAGCAGATACAGCAAAAATCTGAGGTATAATTCCCTTGTTTACTCCATAGTCATCCTTACCATATTAGCCCCCAAGTCTATTACTTATGACAGAATATGTTGTAGACTTAATACCGGCTTACCTATTAACACTCAAGGGCCGGGTTAAATAGCCTAGGTGAACCGGTCTTTTACCTTATGTTTTAATCAAGTAATGGAGCAACTTTGCCCATTAGCCCCCAAGTGCCAAGCACCTTTGCCTGCAGAGTGCTTGGGACTTATTTTCATGAACCGGCACTGTAAATAAAGCTTCTCAACCTACATTAGCCCCCAAGTGCCAAGTGTCTTTGCTTGCAAAGTGCTTGGGACTTTAATATTGCATGATAATCACTCAAACTGTAACCCGGAACTTGTACAGGCTGCCTGCAAAAAACTTGAGTCAGAAATCTCTGATCTGAAGACCCGCCTGAAGACTCAGGAAAAGGAGACCTAGAAGGCCAACGCCAAGTTTGAGTTCAGTGTCTCTGCACAAGAAAAACTGAAGAAAAAATTTGAAACAGAAAGAAAAGCCTGGGCCGATGAGAAGACTGCCCTGCTCAGCCGGACTGAACAAGCGGAGGCTGCTCTTACTGAAAGAACCGCTGAACTCTCCGGCTTAAAACGCGATGTATCGCAGATGGTCGCCGCAATCTTCGGTAAGTTACTCTGTAAGCTTTTAACAAGTTTACATCATTTACGTCTGATAAGTCCCACCATTGCCATCAGCTCACCTGACTTTGTAATGCAGGTCCCAGGAGTTCCAACCTCAACCAGAACGTGCTGACCAAGCTGAAGGCGGTTTACACTTTGGTGGAGCAACTTTACACCGGGTCACAACGTGCTTTAGCCGTTGTGGCTCTGTCCAATGAAGTTCCCACTCACCTGGCAGATGTACTCAGGCGGCTTGCCGTACTTCCTCAGCGCTTCCAAGAGCTGAGACGGGCTTCTGCAAGAGCCGGGCCAAGGCGTTTCTACCGGAGCTAGACCTGGCCGACATCGCTCTTGGATATCCCAGCCTGAAGGAAGACGGCACCCCCTTTGACCAGAAAGACTTTGCCGCCTGTGTGAAGAGCGTTCGCCCGGTGGCCACCTTGATTGGGAATGACACAGACCTTACCAAGTATCAGCCGGGCTATGACGCGGAGAATCAGAGGATCCCAACTCCACGCTATGAAGCAGTCAGCCTGATCCCTCCGACTCGTAAGCATACCTTCGCCCCAGAAGTTGACCCGGGCGGGTTAATTGATGATGAGGCTCAATTTGAAGCTTTGAGCGGCTTTGGCTGGAAATCATCAACCTTCCAGGTCATGGAAACAGCCGGAGGAGCGGAGAGGGATGAGCCGGAAGCTTCAACCCAACAAGCACCTTGACTACTTAGGCAGCTCATGGTTACGCCTTATAAACAATGCCTCACCTTTTGGACTCGGGGAGTCCTGTAATAGAGTAGGAAAAACAGTTAATTTTGTCGTGCCATCGTGCACGTGTGTAGCGCTTAACTCCGTTGAAGCTGCTCTTTCATGTTCCTCCGGATTATGTTTGATCATTTACTTTCCTTAAGCTTGAAGAACTGTCTTTAATTATTCTGCATAGAAAAATAAATCACAAGTCTCTAGACGGCTTACCGCATGGAGAGTCATATATCTTACATATAACCCGGAATATAAACCAAGGTCATAAAAGACCGGCTCTCAATCATACCTTCGGGATAACCACAATAGCATACCTGCAAGCCTTGCAAGTACACCTCCGGCTTATGTAACCCAAATAATGAGGTTGAGAACGCAACTCCGGTTCATCAACACCTATAATGCCTATTGTGTGCTATCAACATTATTAATCAAAGTTAAGCCGGCGGAGTAAGAACCGCCCTTGCACACTGTTGATATGATCAAAAGAACTTGTTGCAAACCAAAAGATCAAAACTTAGGGGCTTCTGGTTCGAATACGACCAGAGAACCGTCCCAAAGGGGTTAAGCTTAAGATTCGAATGCGATCATATAGCCCCCAGTGGCTTTGGCGTTGCCTATCAAGAGGGTACCGACAGCTATGTTCTCTTGGGTTCGGATACGACCCATGTTTGAACAGGAAGCCCCCAAATGACCTTAAGAGTTGTTTAACGACGCTGATTCGAATACGATCCACGTCGGTTCCCAAAGGGGGTTGAGCCATGATTCAAATATGATCAAGAAAAACTCCCCAATGAGCTCGGCAATTTGCCAATCAAGTGGGTATCGACAGCTATGTTCTCTTTGGTTCGAATACGACCTATGTTTGAACAGGAAGCCCCCAGGTGATCATATTGTTAACGGCTAGATTCGAATACGATCGTAAGCCGGATCCACCTCCAAGTGACCATGTAATGTTGTAATGGAAATAACACATTTACCTTTGGAGGAGAAAAGGACAGAGGTCCTGCTTTATTATTTATCATAATATATACATGGCTATAGAAATATGTACATTATGAGAGCCGGTGGCTCAAGTGTAATAAGGCCGAAGCTGAGCTATGTTCCACGGCTGACGGGTCTCTTCCTCTGACTTACGTGAATCTTTGTGCTCCTGAACATCAATAAGGTAGTATGACCCGTTGTACAAGTTCTTGCTGACCACAAAGGGCCCTTCCCAAGGCGGGGATAACTTGTGTGCATCTGTTTGATCTTGGATGAGCCGGAGCACCAGATCACCTTCCTGGAAGACCCTGGACTTAACCCGGCGGCTGTGATAGCGGCGCAGGTCTTGTTGGTAAATCGCCGAGCGAGCTGCTGCCACATCACGCTGTTCGTCCAACAAGTCAAGAGCATCTTGGCGCGCCCGCTCATTATCCGCCTCAACATAAGCCGCCACTCGAGGCGTCATGACGGATGTCGCTAGGGAGGACCGCCTCCGCTCCATAAACCATGAAGAAAGGCGTGTAACTCGTAGACCTGTTAGGAGTAGTATTGATGCTCCATAACACGGAGGGTAACTCCTCCACCCAACAACCCGGCATCCGTTGCAAAGGGACCAAAAGCCGGGGCTTGATGCCCTTCAAGATTTCCTGATTGGCTCTCTCAGCTTGACCATTGGATTGAGGGTGAGCAACTAATGAAACATCAAGCCGAATATGCTCTCGTTGACAAAATTCCTCCATGGCGCCTTTAGACAGATTGGTACCATTGTCAGTTATAATGCTGTGTGGAAAACCAAAGCGAAATATCACCCTCTTCATGAACTGAACCGTTGTGGCTGCGTCACACTTACTAACTGGCTCTGCTTCAACCCACTTTGTGAACTTGTCGACCGCCACCAAGAGGCGGGTCTTCTTATCCTTGGATCTTTTAAAAGGCCCAACCATATCAAGCCCCCAGACCGCAAATGGCCAAGTAATTGGAATCATCCTCAATTCTTGAGCCGGCACATGAGCCCGTCGCGAGAACCTCTGGCAACCGTCACATTTACTGACCAAATCCTCTGCATCAGCATGAGCCGTCAGCCAATAAAAACCATTACGAAAATCCTTGGCCACAAGGGATTTTGAGCCGGCATGATGGCCACAATCCCCCTCATGAATTTCACGTAAAATTTCTTGACCTTCCTCAGGGAAAACACAACGCTGGAAAGTTCCAGTGACACTGCGACGATGCAGCTCGCCATTGATAATTATCATTGACTTAGACCGCCGGGTTATTTGTCTGGCCAAAGTTTCATCCTCAGGCAATTCTCCCCGGGTCATGTAAGCCAAGTATGGTATTGTCCAGTCTGGGGTAATGTGGAGAGCCGCCACCAACTGTGCCTCCGGGTCAGGAACAGCCAAGTCTTCCTCTGTAGGCAACTTAACAGAAGGGTTATGCAAAATGTCCAAGAAAGTATTAGGCGGCACCGGCTTTCGCTGAGAGCCCAGCCGGCTTAATGCATCAGCCGCCTCGTTCTTCCTGCGATCGATGTGCTCTACTTGGTAACCCTGAAAATGTCCGGCAATGGCATCAACTTCGCGGCGATAAGCCGCCATGAGAGGGTCCTTGGAATCCCACTTGCCTGACACTTGTTGGGCCACTAAATCTGAGTCGCCAAAGCACCTTACCCGGCTCAAGCTCATCTCCTTAGCCATCCGAAGACCATGGAGCAAGGCCTCGTACTCAGCCGCATTGTTAGTACAGGGAAACATCAACCGTAGCACATAGCAAAACTTGTCACCTCGAGGGGAAGTTAATACAACTCCAGCCCCTGAGCCTTCCAATTGCCTAGACCCGTCGAAGTGAATAGTCCAGTATGTATTATCCGGCTTCTCTTCAGGCACCTGCAGTTCTGTCCAATCGTTGATGAAATCCACCAATGCTTGAGATTTGATAGCAGTGCGTGGCACGTATTTCAGACCATGAGGCCCAAGTTCTATAACCCACTTAGCCACTCTTCCTGTGGCTTCTCTGTTTTGGGTGATATCTCCGAGGGGAGCAGAACTAACCACAGTGATAGGGTGACCCTAGAAATAATGCTTAAGCTTCCGGCTTGCCATGAATACCCCATAAACAAGCTTCTGCCAATGCGGATACCGTTGCTTGGACTCAATGAGTACTTCGCTGACGTAGTAAACCGGCCGCTGAACCAGATACTCCTTACCTGCTTCCTTACGCTCCACCACCACAGCCACACTGACAGCCCGTGTGTTAGCGGCTACATATAGCAATAAGGGCTCCTTGTCAATAGGAGCAGCAAGGACTGGGGGCTCAGCCAGCTGTCTCTTCAAATCCTCAAAAGCAGCATTAGCAGCATCATTCCAGATAAAGTCATCTGTTTTCTTCATCAACTGGTACAGTGGCATGGCCTTTTCACCCAAACGGCTTATAAACCGGCTCAAGGCAGCGATGCGGCCCGCCAGACGCTGGACGTCGTTTATGCACGCCGGCTTAGCCAGAGAGGTGATTGCTTTGATCTTTTCCAGGTTAGCTTCAATGCCTCTGTGAGAAAGCAGAAAACCCAAGAGCTTGCCTGCGGGAACACCAAAAACACACTTGGCCGGGTTAAGCATCATCTTGTAAACCCGAAGATTGTCAAAGGTTTCTTTAAGATCATCTACCAAGGTCTCCTTCTCCCTGGACTTAACCACAATATCATCCACATAGGCATGAACGTTGCGCCCAATCTGGTTATGAAGACAATTCTGCACACAACGCTGGTAAGTCGCCTGTGCACTCTTGAGTCCAAAAGGCATAGACACATAACAGAAGGCTCCAAAGGGAGTGATGAACGCCATCTTCTCCTGGCCCTTAACTGCCATTTTAATCTGATGGTATCCAGAATAAGCATCCAAAAAACTTAAGCGCTCACAACCCGCCGTAGCATCAATAATCTGATCAATACGGGGGAGAGCAAAAGGATCAGCCGGACAAGCCTTGTTTAAATCCGTGTAGTCCACACACATCCGCCAGGTGCCATTCTTCTTGAGCACGAGCACCGGGTTAGCTAACCATTCTGGATGAAAAACTTCAACAATAAACCCGGCCGCCAAGAGCCGGGCTACTTCCTCACCGATGGCTTTCCGCCTCTCCTCATTAAACCGCCGGAGGAATTTCCTGACCGGCTTAAATCTCGGATCAATGTTGAGAGTGTGCTCAGCGAGTTCTCTAGGTACACCTGGCATGTCAGAAGGTTTCCACGCAAAGATGTCCCTGTTCTCACGGATGAACTCGATGAGCGCGCCTTCCTATTTCGGATCCAGATTGGCACTGATGCTGAACTGCTGAGATGAGTCACCTGGAACAAAGTCAACAAGTTTAGTCTCATCAGCTGATTTAAATTTCATTACCGGCTCATGCTCCGTGGTTGGCTTTTTCAAAGACGTCATATCTGCCGGGTCAACATTGTCCTTGTAAAACTTCAACTCCTCTGTGGCACAAACAGATTCCGCGTAAGCCGCGTCACCTTCCTCACACTCCAAGGCTATCTTTCGGCTGCCATGAACCGTAATGGTCCCATTGTGACCCGGCATCTTGAGCTGCAAATACACGTAACACGGCCGTGCCATGAACTTGGCGTAAGCCGGCCGCTTCACTGACCTCCAGCAACTCCATGGCGATCTCGTAACTCTCGATCCATGCTCCGGGTTGTAAATCAGTCGTGTAATTAGGCACCTTCCTAGGCCCTTTGAAATCTTTGGGCAGACGTTCATTACGGAGAGCCGGCACCAGACAAGGGACACCTCCAGTCCTCGTAGGTATACCCGCATCGACAGAAGCCGTCGGATAAGCCGGGGGTGGCTGGTAAGCCGTCAACTGAGGCGCCTGCTCCGCCTCTTGCCGTGCTCTGTCTTGGTCTACCGCGTGAAAGGCTCCGTTATGAGCCGGGCCGTGGCCAGGAGGCAAGTCATGGCGTCGGACATTGCTTGAGCCGGTCGCTGAGACCATGTGTCTGCTATAACTCGGGCTCCGGCCTGGACGAGGGGTTGAATGAATCCTGTCCCGGCTATAAGAATATGCCTCCTGCTGCGCCAGAGCCGTCTGAAGGAGTTCTCTGACCCGGCGGGTTTCAACCGCCGTTGGAGAGTCGCCATCGATTAGGAGAGCCTCCAGTCGCGCCGCCGCGGCGACCATGTTTTCCAACGGGTTGGCATAATGACCCGGTGGTATTGGCACGTACTGAGGCGGGGCAGCGTTCACCCGGGGAGGCCCCATCACTTGGGGCTGAATTGACGTTCCAGCCCCGGGCGTCGTGATCTCTGGCGGGTTACTGGGCCCTGCACCAGGCGTGTTGAAGAGGTTTTGAGGATCGTAAACCGGAGGGAGTCGAGATTGGGCCTTTTGATGCCTCCTTCTCATGACCTCATTGGACGCGTTCTGATCCATCGTGAGCCAGAAAGACTGTGCCTGAATCAGCTGAGTCTAGGCGTCGAGAGCCGCCCTCTCCGCAGCCATCCTGACCCCTTCCGCCGCCAGATCCTCCTTGGCTTTTGCTAGATCCAACTTTAACTGTGCCACCTCCGCGTCATGCCGAGCTTGATCCGCTGGGGCGACCGTAGCGGTTAACAGGGCCGTCATCTTGTCTGTGAGATCCACCAGCACCTGAGCCGGCGAGGGCACAGGGCTTCCTGCCCTGGCGGCGGGGTTTTGAACAGGTTGTGCGCCAGCCATGAAGATTCCAACCCGGCTCGGCGGCTCGAAGGGGTCCGGAATACTGTCGCCATCGGAACAACCCCTGAGCCTGCCATCTTGAAGTTGGTATAACGAGTCGGTCTCCTCTGTGGATGACTCGCCATCAGAGCGAGCGGCCGTCTCCTCGCCAGATCCAGATCTTTCAGAGAGTCCTCCATGGACGCATCCCACGAAAGAATGCTTCAAGGCAGGCAGGGTTCGGGCGGGTCGTGCACGCTGAGCCGTCTCGATGAGATCGGCGCAGAGGTCCGGCTCAAGGCCCGGCTCACCAATCTTGCCAATAAAGACATGGATTCCGCCGAAGGGGACCCGGTACCCGTACTCGATTGAGCCAGCGTCGGGGCACCAGTTTGCATCGTCGATGTAGAGCTTGCCGCGACGACTCTTGGTCATCCGGCCCACAGCGTATCCCTTGAGCCCTTCGAAGCTGCCCTTCAAGAACTCAAATCCACCGTGCGCCAGCCCCACGGTGGGCGCCAACTGTCGTGGAATTATCACGGCAGATGTCCTCGTGCAAGGACTTAGTCGTGGAGCCATCGCAGCTAGGAAGCTTAAAGGGGTTAAGCGGGACAAAGGACACGAGGATTATACTGGTTCGGCCCCTTACAGTGAAGGTAAAAGCCCACGTCCAGTTGAGGTTGTATTGATTAGGGTTTCGACGACCAGGAGCTAAACCGCCCTGCCTGGTTATCGATTTGATCTTACTTGTCCCTGAACCGCCGCCGGGTCGTCCCTTTATATAGAGAGGTTGACGCCCAGCGGCTCTCAGAGTCCCGGCCGGCTTATAACAGTGTCCGGCTCGGACTCTTAACTATTCTTGCCTTACACTACAAGTTTCACCATAACGGCGGTTTATCACTACGGGCCTTAAGCCATCTCCGGGTCTTAAGCCCATTACTGACCCGCCGTCCTCAATCTTGGTACTGGGCTTCACGTGATGAGCATTATGACGTAACCCGGCCCCTCCTGGGCGGGTGACTCTAATGGTTATATCCTCAACAGTGTCTCTGCTGCTACCTCGACTCCCTTACTGTCAGACAGTACTGGTGCTATCAGTATTGCGCGTGACCCAGTGAAGCATGAGCTCACTAAGCACATCGGTGTGGATGCCCACTTCGTGCATGCTGCTGTGCAGGATCAGACTCTCGCTCTTCACTACGTGCCCTTTGAGTTACAGTTGGCTGACTTCTTCACGAAGGCACAGACTCGAGCGCAGCATGCCTTTTTCCTCTCCAAACTCAGTGTTGTTGATCCACCATGAGTTTGAGGGGGGGTGTTAGATGTGTATAGTCTCTTTTCGGTTTATCTCCATTGTATAAGGGGTTTCCTGCACTTTACCACACATGTATATGTATTGGCCTTTGGCCCTTAGCAAAGTCAGTTGCCCATTCCTAACAAGAGTAAACTCCCCCAGCAACCTCATTGCTTTCAATACGAAATTGGAATGTACACTTCCAATTCAGAGGAGCAGGTGTTTGGTTTTGTCACTTTATTTGATGTTTCTTTTGGTGGATTTAGTTGCTTTGGAGCTTGGATGGAGCCGATGAAATGTAGCGTATGTCAAGCTTGGGTTTAAAATAAAAGGGCCATGTGTATTTCTAGATCGCCAGTTTGACCAACGAAATGCGAGTTATATGTCACAAAAAAAACATCATTAGAAACTTCTTTCAAATGAATTCAGTGGTCATCTTTTTTCTTTGGTAGCATATACAAATGAGTTAATTAAACAAGGAATAATGGAAGTAGTACTAGTCGGTTTACAATGGGGTGGCAACACCAAATTCACCAACAAATACTAGGTACCAAATAAAAGGGGACGGTATTAGCTGTTCAAGGAAATACAGCGCCACTAACTGTAGTACTCATAAATGTATAGACGATGATACAACAGAGGCTAATAGGCAAGTAATTGAGTGGAGTATGTAGTAATGAACTAAGTCCTGATCGATCCATCTTAATTTGCAGATGGCTCAAATTCCAAAAGATTTGCTCCTGGGACGGTTTGTCCTGAGAAAAGACTGACACTGAGGTTCTGTTGCGCGGAGAGCATCCAAGCGAAGGTGATGAGCTCTCCCCCAGCACTCAGCCTTCGGGCATGCTCTTCTGGCCGGCATTTTCCGGCTGCGTAGACCAGCATCCTCACCCACACCTGCTCCAGTCTCTCAAGCTCCGCGTGGATGCCTCTTTGGCTTTCCAGCACCCCTCTTTGCAAGTGCCAGAAATCATTTCTAAACACATAAAATCTCCCCAACTCATAAAGAAAATCCTCGATGCTGGATGCATTGTTGGCCCACCGTGAGGCCTTGGCCAGTAGATCCTGCACGTTGGCGCTGGTGGGTAGCATGGCAGGGTGCGTCACCATCAGGTACACCATGTAGTCAGATAGTCTCTTGCAGGTATCCATAAGACATTGCCGCCTTGCTGCCTCTTGGTCTTGGGTGGTGGGGTTGCTATATGTCACCATTGTCGACTTGGCCGCCTTCTGTAGCACCACGTCTGTCCAAACGTGTAGCGTCAACAAGGACTCCTCGAAGGAGAGAGACAATAGTACTTTATAAGTCCTTGGAACAGGGATGGATTGAGGTACCCCCGACGCAAAGCCTACCAAGCCGTGGATGAGATCCTTGATCTCCCTCGTGACTTGGGTGTGCTTGGTGTTGCTTATCTTGTTCCATGCATCAGTAGCTCCAAACACGCCTGCCATCTTCTTTGCCATGCTGATGGTTCTATTCCACCTCCTGTGGCCTTCAGCTGACATGCTCCTGCTGGAGCTAAACAAGTTGTACTGCCCCATTGAGTTTGACCACCATGGCTTGGTCTCTGGTTGGATCTTCATGAAGATTGGCCATGCCACTCGGTTGAGCAGCACACGACTATACCATCCAGCTCGAGCTTCCAAGAATGGCCACTGCCATGGTGACATCATCACGATGAAGAATGAGCAAGCTTCGAGGAAAAATGTTGTGTGCAACTGTTGTGTGCAACTGTTGTGTGCAGCATCAATTCTCAGAGCATCAATTCCACTTCTTCTATAGTCGTCCTTGTATGCAACTGTTGTGTGCTCCTCAGCATTGACACTACTACTCATCATCATCTTGACGTAAAGCACAAAGGCAACCACTGTGGAGGCGAGGGAGACACACCGAAGGATGGCGCCGGCCGTTGTTTGAATCACCCGGGATTTCGTGAAGAGGCTGTCATACATTATACTAAGCTCAATCTCCACTCTCTTGAACTTGTCTTGTGGATGCTTCAGAGCATAGAGATGTCCATGTAGAAATTTACCACGAGTGTGCTCTTCGATGTTGTAGATAGCCTGTCCAGCGAATATACCCCGCACGGCTCCCTTGGTGTGAAGAGCAGCATACTTGATAATTGCTTGATATGTCCGAATATATTTTCCACTTTCCTCTACTTCCAGGGATGCCTTCTTTGCTTCTCCGCTAGTGGAGGTCCTCAGGCCTTTCTGGCTCCCCAACTTGAGTGCCCAAATCCTCTCTCCATACTTGATGATCCCGGCAACAAATAGAAATGCAGCCGGGATAACAAATTGGTAGTGTGCCAATGCCACCGACTTCCACAACACATACATGACCAGGCATGCTTGGCCTAGCAGGTTCAGCAGGTGCCTCAACCACAGCTCATTGTCCTCCAATGAAAAGGCTGTCACTTGGTGTCCTGCCCTCCAAGGTGGATAAGAAGGAAAGGTGCCCACAAGAGCCTGAGCTGATGTGCTGGTCTTGATTTATGATGATCATTGTCATTTGTGGTGCAAGTGGTAGACAACTGGTGTGAAAGGTAGCCCAGCGCATATGCCGCGATGAAATCAGCTGACAGGTAAGACAGCCATATTGAGGTCGTAAGCAGCATATGGCAGTGGCGGCGCCGAAGGCCGCCCGAGAAGAAGAGGAATAGTTGCAGGGCAAAGCTCAAGAGAATCAACACATGGATTTCTGAACTGCTGAATACTTGCATAACAGTAGTGTGCATTGAAGCTTCTGCCATAGACACAAGTACTCTAGCTTGATTGGACCAATGCTGGTTAGCTATCTCTCTCGATCTAGATTTGCAACCGCACGCACATCAGCGGTATCTGCAAATTAGGCGCAATCAGCTAGCTAGCTTAGGTAGCCTATTTATAACCAAGAAAATAACGTACGGTGGATAGCAGAGAATTAATTCATGATGACTAAAGTACTTTTGTCAGATTATACACCAGGTATCAATTTTTTTTGAAAAATTCTTGCAATCCGTTTAGGAGCTGTTTGGACATACAAATGTGCAGTTGAGAATGGATTAAATGCAGCAACTGGATTGGGATCACATATTTCCACTGACTATCTACCCCTAAATCCAAGGCCACACCCTAATTTAAGGGCCTCTTTGATTCTCAGGATTTGTAAAACACAGGAATAGGAAAAACACAGGAATAGAGTGGCATGTCATCTTCAATCCTACATGATTAGTATGAGTGTTTGATTGTGCGCCGGAAAAACATTGGATTCTTCACATGAGGTTGGAGTGCATGAAAATTTCCCTATGAAAACTAGTTGAATCCTATGGAAAAATTCATATGGATAGTAATCCTCGAATCAAACAACCCATGTTGGAAACATTCCTAAAGATTAGGATCCTCCCAAATTCCTTTAGAAATCCTTTGAATCAAAGAGGGCCTAAAAGTATAGGGGTAAAAACCAAAATTCACTCTTATTCGTATGATTATGACCTTGTTGATGCAAATTTGGGTCTTGAATTACTTGATGCTCAGCACAAACCTAGCGAAATATAATGTACTACTATGTGAAAATTACTGGAACTGGTTGCTCGAAAAAATCACTGGAACTGGCACATCAAGGCATACCTGCTGACTCCGAGTAGTACCTCGCATGCGTTCGTGGACTTCTTATTTTTGAGGGATTTTATGTGTGCCTATATCATCTGATCATATCCAGACCATAACGCTTTCCTCTAGGTCACCAGATATACATATGTGCTCAATATATGAGAGGAGGTGAGATGAGATGAGATGAGATGAGATGCCTAGCAGGGGCTGCAAGCTAGGGCCTTTATTCCTTTCTCTTATGCTTAGACAATGTGTGTATGGATTCTGTTCCTTTCTTGTACGAGTAGTGAGTGGTAAACTAGATGCTCTGAGAATTGCTTGGTATCTAAGGGACGTCTCAATAGTTTATGGCAGAGTATTTCTTGGCTGGCTGTATGCCTTCTTACCTGGAGGGGATTTTTTTTACATACCCTGCATGGCTGATACTCCCTCAGTCCCAAATTGATGGACATGGAGGGAGTATTTGTTGGGGGAATTTGGTGTACTCGGAGTAAAGTCGCCTTTGAGAACCATGTGATGCGCACTCCGATTGAAACCATGCATCTTTACTGCTTGCTCGTTCTTGTCTTACTGGACAGGTTTGCTGAAGAACGAAGAAGGTATTGCTGTGAAGGCGGGGGATCCAGGCAGTGCTGAGTGAAGCAACGTAAATCTCTGTCGAATCAGCGGCGGGCGGACGTCGATCCTTGTGTGATGTGATCGGGCCGTGTCTCTGGGCTTGGCGGCTTGAAGTTCCTGGATGTTTCAGTGGAGCCTGATGATTCGAGGTGGTGAATATCCAGCATATATAGTTCTCTCTCACGCACGACGGTCTTGTTTTGCTGGGTCTTTTTTGCTCTTGTTGCTGTCTAATGGTGTATTCTGTGAACTTGGTGCCCTTTTGGCTGTGGGTGCTGAAAAAGGTGTTATCAGGTTTTTGGCCCGTAGGTGTTTTGAGTCGAGCATCTTGTTTCCTGTTTCTGTTATGGTCGTGGCCTCGTGGGTCGCTGGCGTTTTGTATACCAGAACTTTATACTGTTATCTTTCCGTTGATCACCGCCAGCGGCTATAGATTAGGAGGGTTCATGGTCTTGTATTTTTCTGAATTTATTTCATGACTTTCGACGATGTATGTTTAGTGAAGGAGATGTGAAGACTTCGTCAATCTCAAAAGGTCATCTCAATAACCAAAATGATGTATCGGCTATTTGCCATCAATCTTTTTTCTTCGGATTTGGGAGCTGTTCGGCAATCCACCAGCTTTGCAAAATCCGTGGACCACCTGTTTTCTCGCTGCCCAATTTTCAACTGCAGCTCCGGGAGCGGAGGGGCTCCGAAGAGGCCCTTGTGTTGAATTTGTTAATAGTTTCCTTAAAAAATCATTACTGTTCACGCGGGTTCAGAACGACTCTTCTCTTGAGTGAGTCTATGGCCGCACGTGTTGTGGGAAAGGAACTATGAGGAGCAGAACATGAGCACCGGCTGATGACCTGCTTATCTTCGTCTCCGCCGCCGCCCGCCAGGTCGGGTTTGCTCTGCTACCCCTTCCTCGGAGCCTGCCGCGGTGTTCTGTGGCGGATGCGGGAGAGAATTTATGGGAACCCGCCACGGTGTTCACGACGGACTGGTCCCCCTGTCTGCGGGAGAAAATATGTGGGTCGTCGTTAGAGATGCCTTGGTCAAGGATAATTTCGTCTTAACATGTTGTAACTATGTGCCTTGGTCACTGTGATCAAAATTATACTACCTTACACCGGAGGGAGTATTAGTGTTCAGGCAGGTCCAAAACGGCTCTCCTGAATGAGTAGGGGACTGCGCTTGGGTGCCTTAAGGTCTTGTGCCTATGACATGCGGGTCTAACAGGTGGCTGGCCCACATGTCAAAGGCACGGAAGCTGCGTCCGTGAGTAGGAGTGCTCTCTCGAGTGAGTCTGCGGCCGCACGTGTGTGGGAAGGGAACTCGGCAGGAGCAGAAGAGGAGCCGCCGCCCCGCCGCTGACTTGCTTCTCTTCGTCTCCGCCGCCGCCGCCGCCGCCCGCCAGATCTGATCTGGTCTGCTACCCCCTTCCCCGGACCCCGGCCGCGGTGAGTTCTCCCCCCTCCCACCTCCGTCTTGGTTTCCTCCGGCCGCCCCCCGCGCGCGCCGTTTTGGAGCTCCCCCCTCGGTCAACGCCCTCCTCTAGTCGTAGGCGTTCGATGCAGATTTGCTAGCTGCCAGTAGAAGCAGACCACCTGCCTCTGGACCGGACCAGCCCCTGGTAGAGGAGACATGTTTCGACTCTTCAGATTTGACACTGAACCTAGCTCCTGCACTCTGTTCAAATTTGACTCGATTTGTTCTCTCTTGTCTTGGGCCCTTTTGTCTCTTGTTCATTCAAATTTGACATGTACTGTAGCACCACAGAGTCTATGACTACTCCTCCTCGCTTAGGGCAACTGAAGCAGCAGAGGCCGGAGGGATTCCCTCATTTTTCCAAAAACAGTTTGTCTTTCAGGCCCACCCCTGAAACTGGTGTCTTGATTCTACTAGTGTTCAAATTTGACACTGTGAATCTAGCTGCACTGTGCCTGGTAGCGCCGCTGAATTCAATTGCAGGAGCTATGCTGCAGCACATAATTACCGAAAAAAGGCTTCCACCCCGCTTTATATATAAAGCAACACGGCCCAACTGCAGCACATAATTGACAGACACAGGTCATGGGATTGCACAAGTTTGACATTAGTTATTATACAATGGCCCTTGCTGAATTTCTTTTCTTGTGTTGATGATGAAAAGGATTTGTCTTTACGCCTCGCCCTTGAAATTGGTACCCTCATTGTACTACTGCTAGGTAGCACATGTCTTGACTGTTCAAATTTGAAACTGTGAATCTAGTCCAGATGTACTGTGCCTGACAGCGTGATTGTTTTCGTCTAGGTAGCACCGTTATTGCCAAGTAGCAATGCTAGAGGCATCTTATTTCCCGAAATCAGTTTTCCTGCATGCCAGCCCCTGAAATTGGTATCTTGATTGTACTACTGCCCCTGAAATTGATATCTTGATTTTACTACTGCCTACTGCTAGGAGATGTCTGGCCTGTTCAAATTTGATACCGAATCTATCTGAACGGTGCCTGGTAGTGCAATTGTTTTCACTGAATTCAGTTGTAGGAACAATGCTGTCTGTAAATAATTGACAGACAGGCCAAAGGCCATGGGTTTGCACAAGTTTGACATTGGTTATATATATACCATGGCCCTTGCTGAATTTTATTTTCTTGCTTTGATGATGAAAATTCAGGTGGTTTAATTAGCAGCGAAGAAGATGGGCGACAACCTGATGGAGAAGGTGACGGCGCTGAGCGAGCAGCTGAAGATCACCGGGACGGAGGTCGGCAAGAAGATGACGGCCGGCATGAGCTCCATGAGCTTCAAGATGAGGGAGCTCTTCCTGGGGCAGACTCCAGCCGACAAGATCGTCGAGGACGCCACCTCCGAGACCCTGGAGGGGCCCGACTGGGCCATGAACCTGGAGATCTGCGACCTGATCAACGCCGGGAAGGTGAACAGCGTGGATCTGGTCCGCGGGGTCAAGAAGCGGCTCGTGCTGAAGGATGCAAGGGTTCAGTTCCTCACCCTGTCCCTTCTCGAGACCGTCACCAAGAACTGCGAGAAGGTGTTCTCCGAGGTCGCCGCCGAGAGGGTTCTCGATGAGATGGTCAGGTTGGTGGATGATCCACTGACCGTGGTGAATAACAGGAACAAGGCGCTTATGCTGATTGAGGCTTGGGGAGAGTCCGGCGAGGAGCTCCGCTACCTGCCGGTCTATGAGGAGACATACAAGGTACCTGAAGAATTGTTGTATCACATTCTAGTTGCCTGATTCTGTCTCGTAGCAATGAGAGTCTATATTTTCATTTCTTGGTCAATGAAAAGTTGGCCCAAATAGCGTGATGTGCTTTGCAATGTAAGTACAGAAAACAATAATTTAGGACCAAAAGGTTGAAGTAACTGAAGATACCTGCATGAATGGGTAGCCAGCATGTGATTTTTGGTAGGATATCGACAGATTATGGCTGAGACGTAGGATGAAAAGAAGATCAATATATATATAAGAGTCTTAGCTCAAGATGATGAACAGAACAGATACAAATTACCCAGTTAGAAGAAATACTGTGGATTTATAGAATGGTAATGACATAGTACATCTCTGAAATTTGGCTACTAGTCAAATAAAAATGCTCAGTACTTTCCTTCAGAACTCAACATAATGCTAGAAATACACACAATTTGAGCAGTTTTATGGGTATATTGACCTACTAAATTAACCTTTATATTCACATATAGATAAAGCAGTAGTTGAGGAATGCATGGTTAATTTGATTGCATTATATTGGCTTCACCCCTTTTGGTTGTCACCTGAAAACTATATGTCATGACTATTTCAGAAAAAAGACGCAAACCATATAGAGAATAACTAAATTATATTCTACCAAAACATCAACATGTTATAGAAGTAATTTAAGTCCATAATTACTGTGTGGAACCTAGGGGGTACTGAAGCAGTCATTTCTGAAACTGTCATGCTGTAGTCAACAGGAACAAATAGTAGGCACTAAATTCAGAAAAAAACTGAACTTCATCTTAAATTTTGATGATGGAATGATAGTGTGGAAGCAACAGTTAAGTAGAAGCACATGCCATCAATTAGTTGGTGCTTTTCAAAGATCGAAGATAGAGGGAAGCACCCGGTTTTATCTCGAATTATCATGAGATGAAACAACTTCAGAATGAAATTGTTGTTTGAATTACAGATAAAATTGGGTGCATCACGGTAAATATTTAAAATTGCACATTTAGATCCACTAACATACTATTAGCTTCCGTCAATCTCCACTATAAAAAAGAAGCTTCCGTCAGTCTGAAGGAAGAGTGACGATCTTGGCAGCATGAATCATTCCACTGTTATCATTTGGTCATTCCCTATACTGTACCACCCCCTTAATACCTGTAAGTAAGAAAGTACAATACTATGCAATAAGCTCAGTGCTTTGTTACTTTACGCTTCTCACTTTTCTGCTTTAATATGTTTCATACTTTTGTGTTTTAGAAGGGAAGAGTGATAATTTGTGGTGGCCATATTTTTCACGGCTTCATGGTTGAAGAAATTGGGGTGAACAAATTTTGGCAGCAGCATTGACATCTACTCAAGAAATTTTCGAGTCAAATAATTCGTTGTTTCGGTGTCCAGTTTGATGGCAGTACTGTAAATCCATATGATTTATCTTTTAAGTGAAAAATATATTATGCTTTAGTAACCAAGGCAGTGGAGTGGACAACTAGCTAATATATATTTTCTGTAGAGTCTGAAATCAAGAGGAGTGCGGTTTCCTGGACGCGACAATGAGAGCTTGGCCCCCATATTTACTCCACCACGCTCAGTTGCTGAAGCTGAAGCTGGTGCAAACTTCACGCAACAGACCTTTGAAGATGTGCATATGCATACATATACTGCCGAAGAAACAAAGGAAGCTTTTGATGTTGCGCGTAACAGCATAGAGCTTCTTTCAACCGTTTTTTCATCTTTCCCTCAGCAGGATGCTTTGCAGGTAAACTGGACTTTGTGTAGCTTCCTCCAAGTTCGCATAAATACCTTTTGACTGGAGTACACTAGTTCACTTCACACAATAGCTGGACTGGTTCTTCATGGATTTTTTCCGGTGAACGTTTTATTTAAATACCAGTAGCGCATTATTATTATTTGGTTCTGCTGCCGGTGCCTTGTGTTATATTTATTCTATTTCATGCTCGTAGTACTCTGTTTATGAGATACTCTGAACTCTGAAGTTCCACTCTGTTCCTTAATATGTTCTATTCAAGCATTCAATTTTTTTTTCTAAATGCATATCATCTACCATTCCAAGACAACATCACTGCAATTTTCTGAGCTATCGCAAGTCCTAATGGAGCAAGTTTGCGATACATTACAAAAACTGGTTTTGTCATTTTGCCAGTCATTTAGCTATAAATCAGAATTGAAAAGACACTCATTAATGCTTAATTGAGCTTGATGCTATGTTCCTTGACAGTGATTGCATTCACTGGAGGTATATTTGAACTTGTGTGAAAGCAAGGCGTGCGTTCAAAATATTGTGCAACATGGACTACTTACTTCAGTAATCAGACTATGTTTTACATGTTAATTTTACTGGTTTGAGGTAGATTTTTGTTACAAATGGTGAAGAGCTAGTATTATGTTTTGACTAGTTCTGTTACTTGCACAGGACGACTTGACGAACACCCTTGTGCAACAATGCTACCAATCCCAACACACCATCCAGAGATTCGTGGAGACGGCTGGGGACAACGAGGCCATGCTCTTGGAGGCCCTGACCGTGAACGACGAGATCCAGAAAGTGCTATCCAGATACGAAGAGATGAAGAAACCCGTGGCGCCAGCGCACGCGGAACAAGAGCCGTTGGCCATACCGATCGCCGCAGAAGCGGAACATGAGGATGCCACTGCCGTCGGGAGCGAAGAGGCCCTGGTCAGAAAACCGGCCGGTTCTCGAGCAAAGCCGGATGGAGACGACGGTATGCTCGATGACCTCGACGAGATGATATTCGGCAAGAAGGGAGGGGACAGCAGCTCCTCCCAGGAGGATGCAGATGGGGCCCAAAAGCAGGACATGAAGAAAGATGACCCGATTAACCTCTGAACACCAGTTCCTGGGATGAGAAGGCACTGCGAGTTTTAGACTACCGCAGAATGGCGTCTGACTGTATTTCATCTAGTAGAGGATTGGGCATTCATTAGGGTTCAGGTCGTTCGTCAACTTATTTGCTGCACCCGATCGATCATCGGTAGCTCAGTAGTTGTGCTCCGCGGTTTGTCGCGTTGATCAGTCACTTATCATCTTCTGGTTTCGTGGATGCATCTCAAATCAATCTATGTAGTCCTTGTCAAATTCTGCATCAATATAGTCTTACACCGAATGTTTTTTCGACAGTTGTTGGAAAACAATTATTGCTGCCACTTCTCCAGTTACACTTGCACATATTATGTTTGGCTGGATATCATATTGATAATTTTATCTTAAGGCCTCACATCATAAGCCTGAGGTCTGATATGCCATCACTAAGCCTATTTCTCGCTAACTTTTTTTTTGAGGCAACCTATTTCTCGCTTATTGCGAGTTTGAGTTAGCGCTCGCCTACAGCAGCCAGTTCGTGGGCCACGGCCATCAAGCGATTTTTCTTTCATATCGGTTTTCCTTTCATTTTTGGCGTCTGCGCTTGATTCGAGTGCAGTGGGTTGGGTTCTGTTTTGTCAGAGACTCGCAACCGGCCTGGTATGCTGCTTCTCAAAACCATTTTTTATTTTCAATTTTTTTATTTCTGTTCGTTTCTTTTCCATATTTCCTTTTTACTATTTATATTCTCATCTTTTTTCCTTTATTTTAGCTCCCGTTTTTTGTTCTCGTCCAATTCAAAATTGTCCGTCATGTATTTCAAAAATGTTCAGCATGCGTTTGAAAAATACATTTTATATAATTTTAAAATGTGTTCATATATTAAATAAAAATATACATGTATCTTTTATCTGAATGATTATGTAATTAAAAAATTCATGTATATTACTCTAAAAATGTTAACGTATTTTTAAAAATGTCCTTTCATTTAAAAATGTTCATGTGGTACTTAGAAAATATTAATCCTATATTAAAAATTGTTCATCACTATTTAGTTTTTTTGCTGTGTATTACAAACTGGTTCATCATATATTTAGAAAATGTTAAGCATAAAACCAAAAAGAATTTACTGGGCATTACAAAGATGATTATAGTGTATTTAAAATATTTAATTATTTAATTTTAAATTTATTTCCCCCTATTTATTTTCTTTTCTAGTTTTTGCCTTTTTCTTGTGTTTTTCACTCTTTCCTATGTTTTTGGAGTTCTCACTTTTCAATACATAATTACCATTTTCAGCATGATGTATATTTTTAAAATATATGATGAATATTTTAAAATACCTGATAAAACTATTTTTTAACATGTTGAATATCGTATAATACATGCTAAACATTCATAACATGCACAATGCAGATTTTTTAAAATTTCGTGAATATTTTTTTATGAATATGTGGGAAGCTAGAAAACAAATGAAAAAAAATCGAAAAATAAAATAAATTGACACCTTTTTTGTATATAATTCTTTAAAAAAAGTGCTCATCTATCTCTAATATGAATTCATGTATTTTAAACTCAAAGAATGGATAAAAAGAAACGAAAAAAGTAAAAGAAAGTAAAACAGAAAAAAAAGAGAAGTGAATGCCTATGGGCTTGGCCCATGTGCCGCTGCTTTGCAGGCCCAGCATGACCTACGACCTTGTTTTCTCTTAACCATAAGTGATTCGGACATGCTAAATCTCAGTCGACTTAGACTTCGCGAAGTCTCAGTCGACGCCCCGTCCGTTGGATTGTTGGATGCTCCAAGATTCGTGCAACTGCACTACCAGCCCATTTGTTTTTTTTTCTGTTTGTTTCTGGGCTGGGCCCTGTCCTTTTGTTCTTCTTTGTCGGGACTAGCCTCGGCAAGGTTTCGGCCTTTTATTCATTGTTTGTGGCAGGTTTCTTATCAAAAATAATTATGTGTCGCAAATTTAAACACCCGGGGCTTAGGAGGGGAAATTCAAAGGGCGTCTTGATGTTGCTTTTCTTTAGGTGACCTATTTTTTGATTTTTTTTACAATATAGTTTTCATACATTTCAACTGCACATAGAGTGTCAAGCTTGTATTTTTTTATTTTGAGTAATTTATCCAAATACGACTAATTTTATACATGTTTATTTTCCTTTTCTTTTTGCAGCTATACTTCTTTTGGCTTACACGTTTATTATAAATTGTTTTCAAAATGTAAATAAGAATAAACAATAGTGTATGTTTTTCTTTTATTTGGTTTATTTTTTTCATGGTTGTACTTGTTAGTAGACTAAAGTTCTACTCCGGTGAGGGAGGGACGATGATGAGGCCCACCATTGACTCATTCTGCTGCTTATAGTTGTCGTTAGGTGGTCTACATGCATGGATGCAATTTTTCTTACTCCTGGTTTTCTTTTGTAACGCCATGATGTTCTGATGAATAGATGGATGTTTTTACCGCAATAAAAAGTTGCATGTACTTTTTTTGTTGGCTAAAGTTGTTTTTACAAATTGGTTGTTGCTGTCGAGGTAGAGGCAGAATGCAACTAAAGGTAGGGTTGGCGATATTTTTAAAATTTTCTTTTTGTTTCTAAAAAAACTTCTACTAACTTGCCGTGCACCCTAACATAAGGAACACTATGTTGGTAGAAATGAAACTTCTACTAACTATTTGTTTTTTTGCCTACATGTGGCATATCTGACTCTCATTCCTAATTGCACAAGTTGCAACTATACGCAACACGTTCAATGCACAACTATATGTGTTGCGGCCCTTTTTTAGGATCAACATGTGACGTGACCTTAGGAGGCACTAGTTAGACATTTAGCAGTGGCGTTTTTCATTTCTGTTCCTTTTTTGTTTTGTTTTTCTCCCACTGCACGAGAATAATATTCCAAGAAAATCTTCGGGGGAGGGGTGTCCTTTTTTTTCTCCAGTTGCATGTCCACTCTCGACACGAAATCACCCCTAAAGGTGGCAGTTGCATCTCCACCCTCGACATGCAATTGGCCCAGCTGTGTGTGTTGTGTGTGTCTGTGCGCGCGCGTCGCTAGGGGAGGTCCCAATGTCAGTGTTTTTCATTTCTTTTATTTTTATCTCCCACCACACAAGAACAATATCCCAAGACGACCTCCACCCCCCGTGCACTGGGGAATTTTCCTTGTTCCCCGGTTGCATGTCCACCGTTGACACGCAACTGCCATCGGATATGGCCCGTTGCATGTCTACCCTTGACACCCAACTGCCCCTGACCAGTTGCATGTTTATCGACATGCAACAACCCCCATGTGTGTGTGTGTGTGTGTGTGTGTGTGTGTGTGTGTGTGTGTGTGTGAGGTAGTGGCTCAATGATGGCGCTTTTATTATTCATTTTATTTATCCCACCGCATGTGGCTCTATGGTGTTTTGTGGGAGGAGGGGAAGTGGGGGGTAGTTGCATGTCTGCAACTAGGCATGCAACTGCAAGTGTCGGTACCGGCTGCAACGACATGTCTTCAACATGACTGCAACTCAGTGGTATTTTGTTGGGGGGAGGGCCAGTGGTGTTTTTTCCCCCGACTGCAAGTACATGTCTACCCGCTGTAACTGACCTTTTTGTTTCGGTGGGCAGTGGGAGAGGAGGCGGTTGCATGTATGACACTAGGCACGCAATTGCAAGTGTCGCCCCCGCCTGCAATTGCATGTGCACCCATCCGACTACAACTGGCCTTTGTTTTGTCGGAGGGTGGCGAGAGAAGGGGAAGGCAGTTGCATGTATAACACTAGGCATGCAATTGCAAGCGTCACTCCTAACTACAATTGCATGTGCACCCACCTAACTACAACTGACATTTGTTTTTTCGAAGGCGGCGGCACGAGAGGGGTAGTTTCATGTTTGACACTAGGAATACAACTACAAGTGTCGTCCTAAACAGCAATTGCATGTCCACCCTCTCGTGTGCAGCTGACATCTTGTTATGTCACAGGATGGTAAGAGAGGGATGGGGGTAGTTGCATGTCTCACACTGCACATGCAACTACAATTGCATGTCTACCTATTCAGTTGCAGCTGACCTTTTGTTCGTCGGTGGGAGGTTGTACAAGGGGGGCGGTTGCATGTCTCACACTAGCATGCAACATAAAGTGTGACCCCTGACCGCAATTGCATGTGCACTCATCCGACCGCAACTGACTTTTTTTCGGAGGGCGGCGAGAGAGGGAGGGTAGTTGCATGTCTAACACTAGGCACACAATTGCAAGCGTCGCCCCCAACTGCAATTGCATGTGCCACCACCCGACTGCAACTGACATTTGTTTTGCTGGAGGGCGGCGGAGGGAGAGGGGGAGTTGCATGTTTGACACTAGGCATGCAACTGCAAGTGGCATCCTCGACTGCAACTGCAGGGCCACCCTCCTGACTGCAACTGACCTTTTGTTATGTCGGAGGATGGCGGGAGAGGAAGGGGTAGTTGCATGTCTGACACTAGGCACATAACTGCAGTGTCACCACCTACTGCAATTGCATGTCTAGTTATGTGACTGCAACTCATCTTTGTTTTGTCGAAAGGCGGTAGGAGAGGGGGGCAACTGCATGTCTTTTTTTTTTACCAAGAGTGTGGAGGGACCATTTTCATTGTTGTTTTTATTATGTTACATAAAAAAGTTATAGTATCTTCTTTTTTGCATTTCTTTTTTTTTGTTACTTAAATTAGTTATAAAGTCCCACTTATTTTTGTGTGTGTGTGTCTAAACTATCGATGAAACTAACGAAGTAGCCAAAGTTTTTCCATTTATTTTTGTTGTCCAGTCCCCTTGTTTACATCTGATAGTTAGAATATATTTTTTGTTAGACTTTTTTTTATCTGCTGCACAGTATATTTTCAAACTCTATAAGAATTTATTTATTTTTGTATATTTTGAACTCTGTAAAAACAGGTTGACAGAGGTTTTAATTGATGTGGCAAGTCATTTTTAGTCTTGCAAATTTGTTCAGACATCGTAAGTAGTAGCTGCTGGGCATTTGTTCTGATTATATATTTTTGTTCAGATTTTGATTTTTGAAATGCGCATCTGTCCAGTCTCAGAGTGGTGTCGCTAGCAAATTGTGTGCCAGGGCATGATATCCTGAATTACTATCAGTTATAATCAATACTAATTGTTTTTTGTCAAAAATCATAGCAGTTGTTTTTTTTATAAACACTGGTTTATAGCTGCTGGGATTTTTTTTTCATAATCACACAAATTTTACAAAGCTACGGAAATTTTCCAGCAAACCAGCACATATATGCATAGTTGATGCTTTTTTTCATTTTTTTTCCCAAGCGTACCAAACAAGCACACAGACACATACAGCGAGTTGAGTGCTCCTTAGTACAAAGATCAAGCACTTAAACACATATCGCCTGGGCCTATTCTTTTTCTGTTGAGTACCTTTTTTGCTGTGTCAAAAGAAAACAAATAAACAGTCTGCCCAAATACACAAACACAGTAAAGAGCCCGGCCCAAAATAAAAAAATAAACAAACAGAAAAAGAAAGCCCAGAACCTAAGCCGAATATAGTCCAGCAGATGACGAGCTAATAAACGGGCCTAATCTCTCTTAGATGACGTCAGCCGACTGAGACTTTGCGAAGTCTCAGTCGACTGAGTCTTAGACAATCCCTAAGTGATTTTGTAGTTGGCATAAAAGCCCACTCGATCACCATAACCAGCACATTAATAATTCTACTAAAATCCCTCCACTTGCTCTTCTTTCCCTTTCTATTTCCACCCGCACTGGGCCGCTCGTCTTTCCAGCTTGAGACATGCATGCGGCCCCTCTCAATCCACTTGCCAATTTCCATGCTCTCAACACACATTTTATCTCTCCCATCACTTTTCGCATCGATTCTGCTGGTTTCCTGTGCTGCTGCTTGTCGACGCGAGCTCTCCTCGGTCCACTATCTCCATCCCATGGAGGTGTTGATACCTAGTCATGGCTCCAATCCAGCAGATGACGTGGATTTATGCTAGGAATTTAGTGATCGGTCACTGTAGAAAAGTAGACAATGAGACGTGGTTTGATTATAGAGTTGGACGAGTGCTGCATTTCCTGGAACCCTTGCTTGCTTCTCCCCGTGTACTAGTCAATATAATACATCGATCCGGTGACAAAGACGGCTAAGGCTAGCTTTGAAAACATCCCTGGCCAACCACCACACCCGATCTACACACCCCTCCTGTAGGCAGGCGTTTAGCCCGCCCCTCGCTTGACCCCGTGTATTTGACTACCTACCAGCTTCGTATAGTCTATTTCCGCTGCCACACTATATTAAGCCTCTGTTACAAGTGTTCAAATCCCGGTGCTCGCATTTATCCTGGATTTATTCAGGATTTGCGGCGATACGCACGCTTTCAGTGGGAGGAGACGTTCTCGTCGACTACGATGACTTCGTAAAATCTGAAGATGATATGCCGGCTCAACCTCTCGGAGGTGCTCATAGGGGTAGGGTATGCGTGTGTGCGTTCATAGGGGTGAGTGTATGCACGTTTATATGAGCGCTTGCGTCTCTACTGTGTTCAAAAAATATCAAACCCTCCGCTAATACCAAGCCCAACTTTGCTCTATACTCACATTATACACACAGTACAATTATTGCATTTTTTGTCACGAAAAAGGGGTCCTCCTGTGGTTATATGTGCATGGACTAATTCCGATAGAGATTGTTTCTCATATGTATTTCATCAATTTTGATTGGAATATTTGGATCAATGCTAAATAGGAATACAACCAAACAAGTACTACTTAAACAAGTCATACTAATGTGAAAAATTAAAAACAAACACATGCATATATGCATCGTGGATATGATATGGATAACTTTTTACTAGATCTGAAATGGATGATGAGGAGCTGTACAACACTAGTGCACACGTACCCCCAAGGTGCTAATAGTTTATGTGTTTGTATTGATCGGTTAGCCCATAATAGTTCATCTACAATTGAAAAAAACATCAACAAAGGAATGAAAAAAAAACTCGCATGAGCAACCAACATCTATCTAGCTATGACATCGCGCTTTATTACTCTTTTACGTTTTCACATGTCTAGGGTTAATGTACAAATCAACATAATCTCTACGAGTGTGCATAGGCATTATTTAGCCATGCATGTGATGTTCATTGAAACATGTGTTGGTTGCCAAAGGTTTGGGAGACGTTGTTGATGCCTGAGTAGACCTGCATCTGGGTGAGTATGTGCTCAAAGTTGTCATTAGACTTCTCAATTGGGTGCGTGTGGGTGCCCTCGTATGTCGTTACCACCACACCTTCGTCCCGCGATAGCCGCTGCACCTGCTTCTTCACGTTGCATCCTTGGTGCGTGCACCGGTAGTAGCTCCTGCATGTAACAAACAAGTTAGTACTTTATAAAAGGCTATTGTGCTATAGGGATCATAAGAACAACAACAAAGCCTTCTAGCAATAAGTTTGGGGGGGGGGGGGGGGGGTAGACTAGACTTAATTAGAGTAGGGAGATCCTACATAGATACGTATAAGAAACTAGTTAGGCTACATGTTAAAATTCCTGCATGGATGATCTACAAAGGAGCTTTCCACGTATGCTTGTTGTATTTTGTCTCAGCAGTTTGTCCTACAATTGTATATATTTTGCAATCTTTGTTCCACACTTGCATTCCTCTCGAACTCTTGTGCTCTTTTTCTTCCAATGTTATTCAGTTTTACAATCCATTGAGGTTCACAAAAGTTACCAAGCATTATCAATCGGTATATGTTCTTAGATATATGACTAATAAATGATTAAACTAGTAGCAAAATGATTTCATCATTTGTTGCTTTAGTCCCTTCCAATTCAATTGACATTAATATACTTTCTATGTTGGGATGGTTCATAACTGTTCATGAGATTACCGTGATGTGCCATATCACCAATTTTTTAAGATCTAATTGTTCTGGAAAAAGCCTATATCACAATGGTAAATCGTTGTTCTTAAGGATTGAAGTATAATAAATATTTGGTAGTTGTCATTTGATCTCATTTTTTGGTCTGCCATAAATATTTGTTACTTTAAGTATTATATTATTTTTGAAAGTGTATAGATTTAATTAAGACATGCATCAACATACACATAAGTCATCTATTTCTTGCGCTGATGTTAGCGGAGACTATCTATCTATCTATCTATCTATCTATCTATCTATCTATCTATCTATCTATCTATCTATCTATCTATCTATCTATTATGTTATTATTAAAAGAAGAGGAAAATAAGCCACCATCTTCGTCCAGATAGGCTAAACTAGTCCTTCCATTATATGTGGTAATGTCTTTGGTCTAAAGTCAGTTAACAATTAAACATACATATCAATATCTCATAAAGGTTGTTATATCAAAGCAATCACAAATCAGCACATTGTGTATGACAACGGTAGAACATGGATAACATCACCTCTAACATCAGCAAGAATTTGAATTGACAATGACTTGGGAATTAATTGGACAATGGTTTGCTCGGATCTGTCTTTGGTGGATTTGCTCGGATCTGTTCGTCGTTCGTCTTCGTTCGTGTGTTTTCAGGTTGGATCCTTTTGATCTACACTCTTCATCCGCGGCGGTTGCTGTTCTGGTGCGTTGGTTCTACGGAGCCTTAGCACGACGACTTCTCGACTGTCTACTACAACAAGGTTTGCCCGGCTCCGGCGAGGGAGGGGCGATGACAGCGGCGCGCCTTCGGCTCGCTTCAGTGCTTGTAGTCGTCGCTAGGTGGTCTACGGATCTGGATGTAATTTTTATTATTTCTAGTGTTCGTTGTACTACCATGATTGAAGATGAATAGATTGGACAATGGTTTACATACGAATAATAATTGGACAATGGTTTACATACGAATCAGACTATGATGTGCATGCATTATTTCTAATCAACTATACAATATGACCCTTTCTACTATACTACAATTTATTTTAGCAAGTATATAAGTTAATCATTGATAGATGTTTATTGTGCTATTCTCTCAGTTCATGCAAAACAATAGGTAAAGATATATGACTATTAGTATTAGGGTTACAAATAGCTAAATTTAAGAATGAACTTCTTGACAGAAGAGTAGTATATATAAATAGTAGGTAAAGATATAGAACTCTTTTCACATACATAGTTTGATCAGAAATAAAACATAGCCAAATTTGATATTCGTACTACATTATTATGGTGACATATAGCTAAACACATTTAATTGTTTACTCAGAGTGATTGGGTCTATACGTACAATTAATCTGAAAATGAAAATGTAGAACCAATTTTTAAAAAACTATTTGATTTCCATTTGGTATCATGTAGTTTGCAATGATAGAGGACCAACACCAAACACAACATGTCTTAGATATCTCAATATGCATGGATTAGTTTGGTCAGAAATAAAATAGAGCCAATTGATTTTCGTACTCCATTATTATGGTCACAAATGGGTAAACCAATATTTTTTTTACCAAAACAAATGGATTTATATGTAAAATCAAACTAAACTGAAAATGTAGAATAGAACTAAAATAAACTATTTGAATTACATCTGGTATCATGTAGTTTGCAGTGACAGAGGACCAACAACAAACTCATCATGTTTTAGATGTGTCAATATGTATGGATTAGTTAGAAGGATCAACATGCATGGATTTAACTAAGGTATATATGCTTGAATTGCATGTCATTTGCAGAGTTCACGACAGTTGTAATTAACAATAAAATAGTACATTTTCTTGTACTAGACCTGGAAGCTAAATATTATTGTTCTGCAACATAAAGTTTGGAAGTCAAGTATGTAGTAAAGTTGTCTCGGTTATGTTGAAAAACATTAGTCACATACTATGAAGCAAAGGGAAGAAATATGTTATAGAAAATTTTCACAAAAATATAACTGCTAATTATACTCAAACCAATTGATTCCCATTCAATACCATGGAGTATGTAGTGACCGAGGATTAACATCAAGCAGTTACACACCAAGCAGCACACATCTGATGTATTGACATTCTTGGATTTGTTAAATGTATAAACCTTAGTGAATTCAATTATATGGAAATTAAGTTTTAATCAAGTATAAAAGAGTCAAGCTTGGTAATGTTTGAATTGTCAGTCACTTTCAAAGTTCATGGCAAATTGGAGCTGAGACTGAAAGAGTAGATTTTGAAGAATCCAGTAGTGTATGCGTATACGAGGACTACGTGCAAGACATGGAAAGAGTTAGATTGTTTTGAATGTGTGATATATATGTAAGTGGCATATCATACGAATGAAGCTAAATACTATTGTGTAAAGATTGAAATGAACAAATCATGTTGAGTATATGATAGTTTTTTTGGTTATGCTATAAATGTGTGTCAGGATAGCAGAAGCTGCGTGAAATGAAATTGCCTATTATATATAGAAATTCCCACTCAATATGAACTGATAATTATATTTGTTTCTAGGAAACCTATAGGAGAGGCCATCAGATATACTAATTATGAACTTAGGTTCTAGTACATGTGCGTCTTCGCCGACATGATGACACCGAAGATCTACCACTCACCATGTGACTTATTCTTGCTTCCTTATTGATAACTACGTTAACATAGATGAGCAATTGAAAAAAATTAAAAAAAATAATGTCCATCATGAGAGAAAAGAAAATATGATAAGAGGGGCTGAGAGAGAATATTGATAAAAAATGTAGCAAGCAACAAATCATGTAAAGTATATAGCAAAGTCATTTTAATTATCCTTAAAATGTAAGTCAATGCATTGTAATTAGCATTAGTGTCTAAAAATATCAACAATATATCACACTGTCATATATTTTGCTTGAGAGGAATCCTGGTGTGGCTGCACTTTTCTAACATCAGAGCAGCGATTAACGTATATAAGGCTTTTATATAAAAATAGAATAATTTTATTCTTCACTATTTTTTCCATAGCACCATCATTTACAGTTTCATGTATGATAATTTCTAACATCAGAGCAATCCATGTATGCAAGAAATCTAGCTAGCCGCGCAAATGCGCGGATCACTCCGCTAGTTGCCTAGTACTAATAATATATGCATAACTCAGGGCCCTAGAGGGGAAAAGGCCAGACAGCGTCTGTAGTCGGTAATCCCAGAGAGACAGTCTTTTGTGCTCCAGGTGGCATGCTAATATGGTGACTTAATTACAGGATAATCTATAGACACAAGGATTAGATAATGTGGAGCGTTCAATCCACCTCTAACTGGTGGTTCAAATTATTCCTAGTCAAATACGATCACCATCAGCTCTCTATTTATTGGCGATGCCCATCAAAATCACGTGGAACTTAGCTAGCTTTTTCGCCTAGACTAGATGATGAGGATGAGACATGTCGTTATCCCATGTAGGCAACCACTACCAGAGCTTGGAAGATTCACTGGGACTCCATCTCACCTACTTTCTTCTTCATGCCCATCAAAAACATGAAATGAAATTGCACGCCAAACAAATGGAAAAAGGAACCCAAAAGGAGAAACAATCAACAGGAGTCCCAAATAGCATCCAGAAGTATATCAAGCATCAAAACAATCTGATCATCAGTCAGGATCAGCAAGTCAAGGTGTCATATGAGAAATTAGGGCACGGGTTTACGAACCTGGGGAAGTTGTTGTTCTTGACGGCCTTCTGCCCGTACTTCCTCCACCGGTAGCCGTCGTCGAGGATGTCGACCTGGCTGCGCGTCTGGAACGCGAACCGAGGCCGCCGCTCCCTTTTCTCGCCTTTCTTCCTCCCGACGACGACGTCCGCCTCGCCGACGCCCTGTGAACTACTTCCCGCACCATCATCACCACCACCATCCTTTGAGTTGGAGGGCTCCTCCTGCTTGGCCCCCGGGAAGAGGCCTTGGTTCAAGCCGCCGCCCCCGCTGGAGTTATTGCCAGCTGCTTGACCATGGTGATGGAGATGGTCATGGCTGCTCGCTCCTGCCACGAAGTGGTATGAATTGGAGGTGGAAGATGAGGGCTGCGTCCCAAAGAGAATGGGGTAATTCTCCATGGCCGTGCTATGTTGAGCTCAAGCTAGAGGTAGAGAGAGAGAGAGAGAGAGAGAGAGAGAGAGAGAGAGAGAGAGAGAGAGAGAGAGAGAGAGAGAGAGGGGAAGTAGCTGAAAAGAGTTTCACAAGTTACACCCAGGGTTATATAGTAGGCTAGGATAATCGTGCCTCACTTTGACCCGTAGTCTGCTGAAGGCGGCTTCCTCGATCTGCCTTACATATACCACGGATCACATGCATGCGTCATGAGAGAGGGAGGGAGGGAGAGAGAGAGAGAGAGAGAGAGAGAGAGAGAGAGAGAGAGAGAGAGAGAGAGAGAGGATTCCTGGAGCTGGGGGTTGTCGTAGAGGACACGCAGATGGATGGACAAGGCCGGAATGGTAAAAAGACTGTTTGCATGGTGGGATCGATAGCGAATGCGCACGAGTGCCATCCTCGATTTGACCATTCCCGTGATATTGTTGAAGCGCCGGACCAGAGACGAACCTTCCCCTTTTTTTTGTTTATTATGTGCGTGTGTAGGAATTATTAATAGCGTTGCAGATTGGTCGTCAAGCTCAGGTCATTGTGTGTTGAAATGTATTCCACCAACTCGTGAAAAGGAATAAAGCTAGAAAATATAGGCGCCCTGCAGTGGGTGTGGGGGCAGCTGAAAAATCAAAGGGCCTAGAAGCTCCAAAATAGTCTTGAACCACGTGCGTTGCGTGATGTGCTCTAATTTCTAGGATTTTTCACTGTGGGGTCAGCTTGATTAGTTAGCTTAATCACGCATCTGATAAAAAAAGTCATGTTCTAACTTTTGGAAGCATGATTTTTTTTGTATACAGAACATAACAATCACTCTTAATATTTATGTAGCAACTAGTTGCCCTAGCTTGATAATTAAATTGGAGAATAAGCCCGGTTTACTTGAACTTTAATACTCCCCCAATCCATAGTACTACCTCCGTCCTGGTTTATTAGTCCCCTTTTATTCTGTACCAAATTTTGACCTTAAATTTAACTAACAAAATAATAATGCATGTCACAAAAATAATATAATTAGAAACTATGCTTAAATACGAATCCAACTATGTAACTTTTGGTGGCATGCATTAATATTTTGTTTGTTAAATCTCTAGTCAAAATTTGACATAAAATACAAAGAGGATATATAAACCGGGATGGAGGTAGTACTTGTCGATGGTTTAGTACAATTAAAGTTGATTGGAGGGAGTAGCTAGGTTATAGCAACACCATGCTTGACTGACAAGGCAAGGCACTATCTACTATATTAAACTAGACTTTACCCTTCAGGATATCGTTGCAATATATTCCAATTCTATTTGATTGGATGGATTATAGATATTTTGATCAATAATATGTGAACTAAAATTTAAAATACATATGCTTTACTATTTACTTATTGAGGTGACATTTTTTCATGCATGTCTGCACGTTTAGGTGGCTTTTTGCCATGCATGTTTGCATGTTGATGTCACATGTGTGCTTGTTGAGATAAATAGCTTAGTGGGGATCACCTACTTAGTTATGTAGGATTACTAAAACAAGAGCCAAACGAGTCACCACTTTCTTCCATGCAGACTGAATAATCTGCATAAATAATTATATGGTGGATCATAATTATAATTGATGATATTTAAAAGTGAAAATAAAAACACATTGTTTGCATCATAAAGTTCAAATCTAGCCCCGCAAATGCGTGGGTCACCTTCTCAGCCAGCATCTTTTGTGTTCTCATGGGCGTTGAATAGTTACTTCAAAACAACACAAGATTAAGAGCATTCAACTATTAGGGAAATATGATTATAGGGGTAATTCTTTCTACCAGGAATATTGTAACTGCCAGAAAAAAAATATGCATGTTAATGCATCAGCTGGGAAATATTTATAAAATGGGAAATTTGTCTGCCAGCTAACATATTAATTATGCTTTATGGTAAAAAATGTGGCGAGAACCACGGCTAGTCACTGTGTCTCCTAAGCATTATGATATGGCTTCGAACCGCAAAATTACCCCAATGAGCAACTTTTCTGACAGATTTTCTGCCCCTAAGAGCATCTCCAGCCGTTGGGCCCCCAGGAGGCGCTAAAAATCGCCCCCTGGGGGGCGCACCGGCGCAAAACGCGCGCTGGGGGCGTGATGCCACCTAGTCGCGGCGCTCACGGATTTTTTTGAAAATTAAAGTGCGGCACAAACATGACGCAAATTCAACCATTTTCGGCGAGTTCATACATATTTCGGCGAGTTCAAACCAAATTCAACCAAACAAGGCACAAACACGCCAATATTTTACAAAAAAAGAAAAAAAAACACACTACTAGGCCCGCCCGCCGTCTCCCTCGCCTCGCCGCCCGCCGCTCGCGCAGTTCTACATGCCGAGGAGGCTGTAGAACCGCGTGTAGTCGCCGCCGCCACCGCCGTCGTCGTCGTCGTTGTCGTCGTCGTCGTCGCCTCCGCCACGGCCGCCGTCCCTGCTGCAACCCTCCCCCGGTTTGGCGCGGCGGGTTGGACGGTCCGGCGGCGTCCTCGTCGTCGTCGCTGTCGAGGATCACGACGCCGTGATCGTCCTCGCGCCCACGCTTGCGGGCGGCGATCTCCTCCAGGGCCCGACGCTGCCGGACCATCTTGTCACGGAGGTAGTCGTCGCGCGCCCACCGTAGGGCGTCCTCGTCGGAGAAGCCGCGCGGCTATCTCCTCGTACTCCGGGGGGAGGCTGGGCTCCGGTTTGGGGCGACGAGGACGAGGCGGCCCGAGGCGGGGGTGGAGTCGACGATGCGGACACCGGAGCTGCGGGTGCGCCGGCTGACAGGCGTGTCCTGGGGCTCCGGCTTGACGGGGCGGAGGCAGGGAGAGCCGGTCGACCAACCGGACGAGGAGGAGGACGCCCCGGGGTCCATGCGCCTCGGCGTCCACGAGCTCCCACGGCGGCGAGAGAAGGACGGGGGCTCGGGGTACTCCAGCCTCGGCGTGTTGCCGCCCTCGATGTACTCGAGGACGGCCTCCAGCGTGCGGCCGGGCACGCCCCACCATCGGCGCCGCCCCTCGGAGTTGAGCCTGCCGGAGGGCACGACGCCGTTGGTGGCCTCGAGCTGCTCGGCATGACGGCGGCGGAAGTACGGCTCCCAGAGCGGGCTGTCGGGGACGTAGCGCGGCCCCTCCCTCGCCGCCCGCGGCAGGGAGGCGCGGATACGCGCGATCTCCGCACGCCGCGCCGCCTCGGTGGGCGGTGGTGGCACCGGGACCCCACCGGCGCTGATTCTCCATGCCCCGGGCACCCGCATGTCCGGCGGGACTGGGTACTCGGCCTCGAAGAGGAGCCGAGCTTCGTCCTCGTGAAGGTGACGGCGGCCGAAGCCGTTTGCCGCCGCGCCGTCGCCTGGGAAGCGTTCGGCCATGTCTTTGAACTGGGGACGGCGAGGGGAGAGGGAGGAAGGGGGAGAGAGGGCGCGTCGGCGGTGGAGACTCTGTGCGTGCCACCGGCGCGCTGGGGGTCGGCTTATATAGGCGGAGGCGCCGCGCGCACGCGTGGCCGCCGCGTTTACGCGTGGCATGCGCGGGGACGCGCGTCATCACGCCTTCACTGCGCCGCCCGTGAGGCATCAATGGCGGAGGCTGACCGGGAAACGAGGCGATGAGGACGATGAAGCGGCGAGAAGCGAGACGAGTCGCTGGCAAGGAGGGCCCGCGGCTCTTTCACGCCAAAAATGATTCGCCCGGCGCCCCCGAGCGCCCCCAGCTCGCCGGGGTCGGGTTGGGTCCGCCGGCGCCAATTTCGGCCCGAGCCGGCGAAAATTGGGCCCTTGGGGGCGCGACAGGGCTGATATTTTGGCGCCGGCGGCCGAAAAGTCGCATGGGAGGCCTTGTTGGGGGCGCGGCTGGAGATGCTCTAACCAAGTGCCATGTTGTAGTGAGTATTTACCTATAATGAAAAATTTATCAGTTGCATTCATGATGCATCACAATTTTCTAGAAAAAATACTTTGATGTTATTTCCATCTCAAATAGCCAGTTCAAGAAATAGGAGTCATGCATATATTTGTTGTGCAACTAACTACTTTTATGTATCTTGGAAAATGATACTAAAATGGAATAATATATCTTTCTTGTGCAACTAACTATTTTTTATCTCGGAAAATGATACTAAAATGATAATATATATTCTACTTTATATGGTCATTGAATACTTTATCTTTTGAATTTGAAGATTACTTTGTAAGAAAAACACACACTAATACATGTCTAAATAAACAGGAAATAAACGGTGCACAATCTCCCTTTGTGGCGCCGCTATATTTCAACTTGTGTTATGGGCTCCAATTTACCGCCCCCTCCTCCCCCTCCCCCTAGAAGGAATCAAAACAATATTTGATTATCCATGAAGTATGGTTATTTAACTTTTTTGAGAAGGAAGGAATCAAAACAATATTATTAATTATAGTTAATGCAAGGCAAAAGGGGCCAAAATCACCAATAAGTAGAGTAAACGAGCTGGAAAACAATGGTGGGAGCAACTAATTTGTGGCCATGCTCGTGCCATCCACCCCGCTCCAATCCAAACTAATTCTTACTACTCACAGTATATAACAACCAAACCATGTATAGTTGTCAGGAACACGGAAACAGCAAGAAGATCGTGTGTGCAGTCCAAGTCGTGCCGTGTGCCGCGTCGCCCTCTTCTAAGTAGTACTACTGCTGCTAGCTAAGCTAAGCAGTACACAAGTTAACCTAACATCATGCGTCAGCGATGCCTCAAGTCGTGCTTTGACCAACCTGGATCTGGATGCATGCATGCATGCTGCTAGTTGCAACAGGTGGGGTCACATTCATCAGGCATTGCAAGCCCGAAATTTCTTTACTTCTCTGGACTTGCTATTTCTCAGTTGCCCAAGAATTCGTGCTGCTCGCGTCAGTCGATTCCGCGTGGAGGCGCAGCTCATAGCCCCACACTGAGATTGGGGTGATGCGGTCGGCCTTGGCAAGGCCGAGACAGGACCGATCATCACCGGAGACGGGGCCAACGTGGTTTGCCATGCCGTTGTCATCGCAGGAGGCGAGGACGAGGGTTGGTGGAGGGTTTTTTTTTTCATCTTCACAGCTGCTTGGATGAGACAGCGGCCGAGCTCGTGGCGGGGCGAACCTTCTCGGGTAGACAGAGCCGGAACACGACCACATTTTGGTGCTTCCAAAGGTGCCAGAAACACAGATGGGCGAATTAATGTAGAAGCAGTTTTAGGAGGGATCCTCACGGGGTTGAACTGGCAAAGGGAAGCAAAGCATGCAGATTGCGCACCTAGACAACCATAGGGCCCTCAGTGAAATTTCAAAATCCTCAACCAAGCACCTTGAGTCCAGTTTGTTTGGTTCTTTTTAGATACTAGTACTAATGTACGTGCAATGCACGTTTATATTAGGTAGGATATTAGTTGCACGTTATACTCCTTCCGTTCCTAAATATTTGTCTTTTTAGAGATTTTAAATAGACTACCACATACGGATGTATATAGACATATTTTAGAGCGTAGATTCACTCATTTTGCTCCGTATGTAGTCATTTGTTGAAATCTCTAGAAAGACAAATTTTTAGGAACGGAGGAAGTATTAGGTAAGATGCAACATTGGTATTTGGTCAGATATCAATTACTTTTTCGCGGGAATGGTAGGATCTTAATTACATGGCAGATTTCAAGGGATTGTGTTGAGTCAAAACGTGTTTATAACCAATGGCAGTGGTGGGTAATTACAGCGTTAAACGTGTTTGGTGCTCAACATTGGAGAGCGATTTAAACCGCTAGATAACACGAGATGGTTTGGATCTGCCCATTTGAGTTTTTTTATATTGGTATAGATAAACGAGAGTTTATCTACAAGTGACCATAAAGTACGTGTCGTCTGGCCACCGCATCATAACATTGCCCATAGCGGTGAGATTATTACAAAGTTAATTATGTGGATAAAGCCGGTCGACCAAGGCCAACACATAAGAAATGAAATGATAAAATTGGTCAATTATGACTAAGTGCACTTAGACATCACAAAGTCTGGTGCGCTGCCGTCAGGTGATTGGCAAGCTAGCAAGCGCTTCCGAGCACTCGTGAACTGAGCGTAGCAGATGGGTAGGTTCTTTGTGGTGGAACTTGCTCACCCGGCTTCAAGTCTTAGATTTGGCATGGATGGTCACATTTTTTGAATTTACTTTAGCCTTTTTCAGCGCTATTTTTCCGGTGGTACAACGTCAATCTCAAGTTCTGCTGCTCAGTCTCTCGAACGTGCTCATATGAGTTGGCGTTCAACCAACTCAACCTTTGGAAGATGCTCATATGAGAATCCGTGCATGCGAGATACGCTCATAGAGATGAGTGTGCATGCATGGATGTAAGCATCTATGTCTATACTATGTTTGTAGAACAAGGGCCTCTGAGCGCTCCAACAAGGGCGTACACCAAGAGCGAAGCTAGTACACAAGAAAATGCTTTATCTTTTCTCTTTGCACCAAGATTACAACTTTACGAGACAACCCCTTAAAGAAACTGAAATTGCAAGGCAGTCCTCAAGAAATACACCATTTCTCCATACCGCACATTGGCAATGGCGCGCCAAATGTTGCCGCCGCTGAAACATGAGAGTAGTATCCATGAAGACAATTGTAAAGTCACCGATCTTTGTTGAGAAGAGCGAGCGGCATCGACCCCAAATGATCCACTTCCTCGATAAAAGCACGACGCTGGGTCGAGCACACATAGCTGTCCACTCAAATTAGTAGATTTCGCACCCCTGCTGCCAAAGCACAACTGACCTGAACACAACTCGGAAGCGCCACCTTGAATGGCCGAGCAGACCAAATACACGGACAACTCCCCCTTGCTTAGACCACAAAAGGGGAAAATACAAACCTGTCGACCCAATCCTGTAGTTACATCCGATCGCACATTTGCCGCCTGAGCTTGAGTGAAACTTATTGAGCACCACCTCCAGAAGGACCAAGAGACGGACAACACATACATACTTGTCCACTCAGTCTTGTCGCTAGATTCGGCATCTCACATGCCACCAGCGCTAGAGGAAACATTCTTGAAGGACGATGCCACCCCCACTGGAAGGGCCGAAGTAACGGAGAGGCGAGACTTACCTAATGGGCCGAACAAGGTTAGCTACAGCTTTCGACGGTAGAATGGAGCCTCCCCGCATTCCACCACTGATAGAGCCGATGGAGGAGAGGTGGCAACACGGTATGCGCAAGGATCATGATAATTTAATTATTAAGAAAATGAGATATCAGAGCTCCTAGCCTATCCCAGATAGACAATTACTGAAAATATTGGTGATTCTTGTGTTCCCCATCCAGTTTCTCTTACCAACGTTATATCTTGTACTAGGGGGATATGCACGCTTTGCCCAGCCAGAAATATAATGTTATTGAACACAGTGAAAGGCCATTGTATAGTACCATGGGGATCAGGTGGCAGACAGCCAGTGACAGGTAAATCACCAGTCTCCTCCTCACACCATGACTGAGATCATAACATGATGTGGGGGCGTAAAGGGAATGACTCCCCGATATGAGGGCAACGTCGGTCTTGTCTAGGGGAGGGAAGAGGATGAATATTTCTGGTATGAGGCCAACGTCGGTCCCCGATATTTCTGGTATACGTTGTATCATGATTAATGATGAATAGATTAAAAGTTTTGCCGAAAAAAACAATGATACTTTGGGACATGACAATATGTGCGTAGTACCAGGCCCTTATCGTGATGTTATGTGAAGAATCAATCCAGATATGCGACGTTGAGAGCCGTCAACAAAGTTTGTTTGACGTACTATATGGATCCTACTTGGCATGGCGGCTAAGAAAAGTCTGGGCATGCATGCATGTACCTGGCTTAGTTTGAGCCAGAAGAAACGAAAGCTCAAGTAACTTGTGAATTGCCTGCTGATTGATGACTTCTCATCACTTCTAAGAATTGATGGTTTCTTAATTTGATCAAGCAGAATGTCAAACGTAATATAATATACCTCCGTTCATATTAATTACCATTCAAACAGATGTATCTAGATGTACCGCTCCGTCCCATATTAACTGTCGCTCAAACGGGTGTATCTAGCACTTAAGTACGCCTAGATACACCCGTTTGAGTGGCAGTTAAATAAGATGGAGGGAGTATATCTATATGTCGGAAGAGAAGTTCTCTAGAGGCCTAGAGGGGCAAGATATATACTTGGCACATGGACAGACATAAGCTCTCCAAAAAAGATTCCACTAATAAATGATGGGTGCCAATGGCCAGCAAAAGTTTGCTGGGAGGGGTAACATTTGCAAACATTGTTGCTGGCAGTTTGACGCACGGCGATTTCTTCAGAGACGTATGACATTCTCTGGAAAGAAGAAAATTTCGGCAAAAAGGGGCATAAATTGCCATCTCCTACCACCTAAAAATGCCATATAAAATGTTCGCTTGCCATCCACCTCCTAGGGAACATTCGCCAGTTACTATTTTCGTAAATGATAACAACATGTTGTTGTTCCTTGTCATAAGATTTTATTATTTAAGCGACATATATATACAAAGGTTCAGAAATAAAGTGTAATCAGTATTTTCCCCCAAGAATGGCCTTAGATTTATTTATCAATCCAATAATAAAGGCACCCCCAATAATAAAGAAAAAAAAATACCGAGATACATGTGGTGATCACCTTCTTCCTCCCAAATGGATGTGGTGATCACCTTCTTCCTCCCAAATGGATCGATGGCGCATCACCGCCGTCTCTTCAATGCCGGAGCCAGAAAGGTATTGTTGATCACGGACGAAAAGTCATCAAGGCCACGATACGGCGCCGGAAGATCCACAGATCCATGACCCCAACCTAGAGGTCGTACAAACATGACTAAGATGAGGCAGGAGAACCAAACCTCAAAGGGAAAACCATCGTCGTCACACCGACAAATCCCGCAAACCCTAACCTCATCGGCCATAGAGGTGGGCAGGAATCTATGCCAACAATATATCGACACCACGACAGCCGACACCATCAACATGGTGAGACTCAAGGAAAATTATTTTCTAAATCGGCACCACTGCCACCATTGCAAATAGTCCTTCGAGTCTTCCAGCCCTTCAATCCTGAGCAGTTTATAATCAGTGATGTGTGCGCTATAGCAGTAACAACTGACAAGAAACGTTATCTTCAATGGATAAACTTCCTTAAGCCCTAAGGAAAAAGAAGAAAAAGGAAGTGGAACCATGCATACTCGGGTCTCTGTCTCTAGCTCACGGTCTATAAAACTAGCTGATGAAGCTTTCGCAACACTCTGATCTTTATCTCATCAGATATATAGAGCAGCACAAGTAGTATCTTCGTTATTAAGATAAATCAAGGCGAAACTTGGGTTCGTGTACTGGAAATTCAAAGGTGCAGTTGGGAACCCATTTTTCCAGGCGAACAATTTTTTTTATTGGATTCTAGGATAAGGTCAATGTAGGTGTATTTTAGGTCAACATGTGTTTTCCTTAATAAAATAAGGTCTCTCTTGGTACAGAAATACATATTAATACCTACTCTCTCCACTCCATAATATAAAAACGTTTTTGACACTATTATGGGACTGAGGGAGTAGAAGCTTGCGTTTTGTGTGTGCATAAATATTCTGACCCCACAGTACATTGCCCGGTTGGTGTACACATGAGAAGTTCAAATGTGGCCATAGACTATGACAACCTGGAAACTGCCTGAAACAAGTCTCAAGCTGGAAGAACCAAGGAAAGCCGGGCTAGGTCTCGCCTCGTACCAGACGAACCGGGCATTTCGAAAATTCATGTCAATCCCCATTTTCTACCCCAACATGTGCCCTTTTAAAGTGAAATTTAGGCATTTTCTCATGCATGCTTGACACCTGCCAGGTACTGTTGGAAATATGCCCTAGAGGCAATAATAAAATGGTTATTATTATATTTCCTTGTTCATGATAATTGTCTATTGTTCATGCTTTAATTGTGTTATCCGGAAATTGTAATACATGTGTGAATACATAGACCATAACATGTCCCTATTGAGCCTCTAGTTGACTAGCTCGTTGATCAATAGATGGTTACGGTTTCCTGACCATGGACATTGGATGTCATTGATAACGGGATCACATCATTAGGAGAATGATGTGATGGATAAGACCCAATCCTAAGCATAGCACTAGATCGTGTAGTTTGTTTGCTAAAGCTTTTCTAATGTCAAGTATCATTTCCTTAGACCATGAGATCGTGCAACTCCCGGATACCGTAGGAATGCTTTGGGTGTACCAAACGTCACAACGTAACTGGGTGGCTATAAAGGTGCACTACAGGTATCTCCGAAAGTGTCTGTTGGGTTGGCTCGGATCGAGACTGAAATTTGTCACTCCGTATGACGGAGAGGTATCTCTGGGCCCACTCGGTATTGCATCATCATAATGAGCTCAATGTGACTAAGTAGTTAGTCAAGGGATCATGCATTACGGAACGAGTAAAGTGACTTGCCGGTAACGAGATTGAACGAGGTATTGGGATACCAACGATCGAATCTCGGGCAAGTAACGTACCGATTGATAAAGGGAATTGTATACGGGATTGCTTGAATCCTCGACATCGTGGTTCATCCGATGAGATCATCGTGGAACATGTGGGAGCCAACATGGGTATCCAGATCCCGCTGTTGGTTATTGGCTAGAGAGGTGTCTCGGTCATGTCTGCATGATTCCCGAACCCGTAGGGTCTACACACTTAAGGTTCGATGACGTTAGGGTTATAAGGAAGGTTTGTATGTGATTACCGAATGTTATTCGGAGTCCCGGATGAGATCCCGGACGTCACGAGGAGTTCCGGAATGGTCCGGAGGTAAAGATTTATATATGGGAAGTCACCATAAGGTCACCGGAAATATTCGGGGGTATACCGGTATTGTACCGGGACCACCGGAGGGGTTCCGGGGGTCCACCGGGAGGGTCCACCTGCACCGGAGGGCCTTATGGGCTGTAGGTGGAAGGGAACCAGCCCTTAGTGGGCTGGGCGCCAACCCCCCTAGGGCCCATGCGCCTAGGGTTTGGGGGGAACCCTAAAGGGAGGGCGCCCCCCTTGCTTGGGGGGAAAGCTCCCTCCCCCTTGGCCGCCGCCCCTCCTCTAGATCTCATCTAGAGGGGCCGGCCCCCTTCCCCCTTCTCCCTATAAATAGAGGGGTGAGGGGAGGGCTGCAGCACCACATCCAAGGCGCAGCCCCTCCCCTCCCCAACACCTCTCCTCCTCCGCGTGTGCTTGGCGAAGCCCTGCCGGAGAACTGTCACTCCACCACCACCACGCCGTCGTGCTGCTGTTGGAGCCTTCTTCCTCAACCTCTCCCTCCTCCTTGCTGGATCAAGGCGTGGGAGACGTTACCGCTCCGTACGTGTGTTGAACGCGGAGGTGCCGTCCGTTCGGCGCTTGGATCATCGGTGATTTGGATCACGACGAGTATGACTCCATCAACCCCGTTCTCTTGAACGCTTCCACTCGCGATCTACAAGGGTATGTAGATGCACTCCTCCCCTCTCGTTGCTAGTAAACTCCATAGATTGATCTTGGTGATGCGTAGAAAATTTTAATTTCTGCTACGATCCTCAACAAGGGCATCATGAGCTAGGTCTATGCGTAGTTTCTATGCACGAGTAGAACACAAGTTGTTGTGGGCGTCGATTTTGTCAATTTACTTGCCGTTACTAGTCTTATCTTGATTCGGCGGCATCGTGGGATGAAGCGGCCCGGACCGACCTTACACGTACGCTTACGTGAGACAGGTTCCACCGACTGACATGCACTAGTTGCATAAGGTGGCTAGCGGGTGTCTGTCTCTCCCACTTTAGTCGGATCGGATTCGATGAAAAGGGTCCTTATGAAGGGTAAATAGAAATTGGCATATCACGTTGTGGTTTTGGCGTAGGTAAGAATCGTTCTTGCTAGAAACCTATAGCAGCCACGTAAAAGTTTGCAACAACAATTAGAGGACGTCTAACTTGTTTTTGCAGCAAGTGTCATGTGATGTGATATGGCCAGAAGGATGTGATGAATGATATATGTGATGTATGAGATTGATCATGTTCTTGTAATAGGAATCACGACTTGCATGTCGATGAGTATGACAACCGGCAGGAGCCATAGGAGTTGTCTTAATTTATTTATGACCTGCGTGTCAACTGGAACGTCATGTAATTACTTTACTTTATTGCTAACCGTTAGCCATAGTAGTAGAAGTAATAGTTGGCGAGACAATTTCATGAAGACACAATGATGGAGATCATGATGATGAAGATCATGGTGTCATGCCGGTGACGATGATGAACATGGCGCCCCGAAGATGGAGATCAAAAGGAGCAAAATGATATTGGCCATATCATGTCACTATTTGATTGCATGTGATGTTTATCATGTTTTATATCTTATTTGCTTAGAACGACGGTGGCATAAATAAGATGATCCCTCGCTAAAATTTCAAGAAAGTGTTCCCCTAACTGTGCACCGTTGCGAAGGTTCGTTGTTCCGAAGCACCACGTGATGATCGGGTGTGATAGGTTCTAACGTTCGCATACAACGGGTGTAAGCCACATTTACACACGCAATACACTTAGGTTGACTTGACGAGCCTAGCATGTACAGACATGGCCTCGGAACACAAGAGACCGAAAGGTCGAGCATGAGTCGTATAGCAGATACGATCAACATGAAGATGTTCACCGATGATGACTAGTCCGTCTCACGTGATGATCGGACACGGCCTAGTTGACTCGGATCATGTATCACTTAGATGACTAGAGGGATGTCTGTCTGAGTGGGAGTTCATTAATAATTTGATTAGATGAACTTAATTATCATGAATTTAGTCTAAAATCTTTATAATATGTCTTGTAGATCAAATGGCCCACGCTAATGTCAACCTCAACTTCAACGCGTTCCTAGAGAAAACCAAGCTGAAAGACGATGGTAGCAACTATACGGACTGGGTCCGGAACTTGAGGATCATCCTCATAGCTGCCAAGAAAGCATATGTCCTTGAAGCACCGCTAGGTGAAGCACCCGTCCCAGCAAACCAAGACGTTATGAACGCCTGGCAAACACGTGTTGATGATTACTCCCTGGTTCAGTGCGGCATGCTTTACAGCTTAGAACCGGGGCTCCAAAAGCGTTTCGAGCAGCACGGAGCATATGAGATGTTCCAAGAGCTGAAAATGGTTTTCCAAGCTCATGCCCGGGTCGAGAGATATGAAGTCTCCGACAAGTTCTACAGTTGTAAGATGGAGGAGAATAGTTCCGTCAGCGAACACATACTCAAAATGTCTGGGTTGCACAACCGCTTGTCTCAACTGGGAGTTAATCTCCCGGATGACGCGGTCGTTGACAGAATCCTTCAGTCGCTCCCACCTAGCTACAAGAGCTTTGTGATGAACTTCAATATGCAAGGGATGGAAAAGACCATTCCTGAGGTATATTCAATGCTGAAATCAGCGGAGGTGGAGATCAAAAAGGAACATCAAGTGTTGATGGTGAATAAGACCACTAAGTTCAAGAAAGGCAAGGGTAAGAAGAACTTCAAGAAAGACGGCAAGGGAGTTGCCACGCCCGGTAAGCAAGCTGCTGGGAAGAAGACAAAGAATGGACCCAAGCCTGAGACTGAGTGCTTTTATTGCAAGGGAAACGGTCACTGGAAGCGGAACTGCCCCAAGTACTTAATGGATAAGAAGGCCGGCAATACCAAAAGTATATGTGATATACATGTTATTGATGTGTACCTAACCAGCGCTCATAGTAGCTCCTGGGTGTTTGATACCGGTGCGGTTGCTCATATTTGTAACTCAAAGCAGGAGCTGCGGAATAAACGGAGACTGGCAAAGGACGAGGTGGCGATGCGCGTTGGGAATGGTTCCAAGGTCGATGCGATCGCCGTCGGCACGCTACCTCTACATTTACCTACGGGATTAGTTTTAAACCTCAATAATTGTTATTTAGTGCCAGCTTTGAGCATGAACATTGTATCTGGATCTCGTTTAATGCGAGATGGCTACTCATTTAAATCCGAGAATAATGGTTGTTCTATTTATATGAGAGATATGTTTTATGGTCATGCCCCGCTAGTCAATGGTTTATTCTTAATGAATCTCGAACGTGATGTTACACATATTCATAGTGTGAATGCCAAGAAATGTAAGGTTGATAATGATAGTCCCACATACTTGTGGCACTGCCGCCTTGGTCACATTGGTGTCAAACGCATGAAGAAACTCCATGCAGATGGACTTTTGGAGTCTCTTGATTATAAATCATTTGACACGTGCGAACCATGCCTCATGGGCAAAATGACCAAGACTCCGTTCTCCGGAACAATGGAGCGACCAACCAACTTATTGGAAATCATACATACTGATGTGTGCGGTCCAATGAGCGTTGAGGCTCGCGGTGGCTATCATTATGTTCTCACCCTCACTGATGACTTGAGTAGATATGGGTATGTCTACTTAATGAAACACAAGTCTGAGACCTTTGAAAAGTTCAAGGAATTTCAGAGTGAGGTTGAGAATCAACGTGACAGGAAAATAAAGTTCTTACGATCAGATCGTGGAGGGGAATATTTGAGTCACGAATTTGGCACGCACTTAAGGAAATGTGGAATTATTTCACAACTCACGCCGCCTGGAACACCTCAGCGTAATGGTGTGTCCGAATGTCGTAATCGCACTCTATTGGATATGGTGCGATCTATGATGTCTCTTACCGATCTACCGCTATCATTCTGGGGTTATGCTTTAGAGACTGCCGCATTCACTTTAAATAGGGCTCCGTCGAAATCCGTTGAGACGACACCGTATGAATTATGGTTTGTAAAGAAACCTAAGCTGTCGTTTCTTAAAGTTTGGGGATGCGATGCTTCTGTCAAGAAACTTCAACCTGAAAAGCTCGAACCCAAGTCGGAAAAATGCGTCTTCATAGGATACCCTAAGGAAACCATTGGGTATACCTTCTACCTCAGATCCGAAGGCAAGATCTTCGTTGCCAAGAACGGGTCCTTTCTGGAGAAAGAGTTTCTCTCGAAAGAAGTAAGTGGGAGGAAAGTGGAACTTGATGAGATGACCCCTCTCGAACCAGAAAGTAGCGCAGCACAAGAAAATATTTCTGTGGTGCTTGCACCGACTAGAGAGGAAGTTAATGATGACGATCATGATCAAGTTACCACTGAACTTCGTAGGTCCACAAGGACACGTTCCGCACCAGAGTGGTACGGCAACCCTGTCCTGGAAACCATGTTGTTGGACAACGGTGAACCTTCGAACTATGAAGAAGCAATGGCGGGTCCAGATTCCAACAAATGGCTTGAAGCCATGCAATCCGAGATAGGATCCATGTATGAAAACAAAGTATGGACTTTGACAGACTTGCCCGATGATCGGCGAGCGATAGAAAATAAATGGATCTTTAAGAAGAAGACGGACGCGGATGGAAATGTTACCATCTATAAAGCTCGACTTGTCGCTAAGGGTTATCGACAAGTTCAAGGAGTTGACTACGATGAGACCTTCTCACCCGTAGCGAAGCTGAAGTCCGTCCGAATCATGTTAGGAATTGCCGCATTCTACGATTATGAAATATGGCAAATGGACGTCAAAACGGCATTCCTTAACGGCTTCCTTAAGGAAGAATTGTATATGATGCAGCCGGAAGGTTTTGTCGATCCTAAGAATGCTGACAAAGTATGCAAGCTCCAGCGCTCAATCTATGGGCTGGTGCAAGCATCTCGGAGTTGGAACATTCGCTTTGATGAGATGATCAAAGCGTTTGGGTTTATGCAGACTTATGGAGAAGCCTGTGTTTACAAGAAAGTGAGTGGGAGCTCTGTAGCATTTTTCTTATTATATGTGGATGACATACTATTGATGGGAAATGATATAGAATTCTTGGAAAGTATAAAGGCCTACTTGAATAAGTGTTTTTCAATGAAGGACCTTGGAGAAGCTGCTTACATATTAGGCATCAAGATCTATAGAGATAGATCGAGATGCCTCATAGGTCTTTCACAAAGCACATACCTTGACAAGATATTGAAGAAGTTCAATATGGATCAGTCCAAGAAGGGGTTCTTGCCTGTATTGCAAGGTGTGAGATTGAGCACGGCTCAATGCCCGACCACGGCAGAAGATAGAGAAAAGATGAGTGTCGTCCCCTATGCCTCGGCCATAGGGTCTATTATGTATGCCATGTTGTGTACCAGACCTGATGTAAACCTTGCCGTAAGTTTGGTAGGAAGGTACCAAAGTAATCCCGGCATGGAACACTGGACAGCGGTCAAGAACATCCTGAAGTACCTGAAAAGGACTAAGGATATGTTTCTCGTTTATGGAGGTGACGAAGAGCTCGTCGTAAAGGGTTACGTCGATGCTAGCTTCGACACAGATCTGGATGACTCTAAGTCACAAACCGGATACGTGTACATTTTGAATGGTGGGGCAGTCAGCTGGTGCAGTTGCAAGCAAAGCGTCGTGGCGGGAGCTACATGTGAAGCAGAGTACATGGCAGCCTCGGAGGCAGCACATGAAGCAATCTGGATGAAGGAGTTCATTGCCGACCTAGGAGTTATTCCCAATGCATCGGGGCCGATGACTCTCTTCTGTGACAACACTGGAGCTATTGCCCTTGCCAAGGAGCCCAGGTTTCACAAGAACACCAGGCACATCAAGCGTCGCTTCAACTCCATTCGTGAAAATGTTCAAAATGGAGACATAGATATTTGTAAAGTGCATACGGATTTGAATGTCGTAGATCCGTTGACTAAACCTCTTCCACGAGCGAAACATGATCAACACCAGAACTCTATGGGTGTACGATTCATCACAATGTAACTAGATTATTGACTCTAGTGCAAGTGGGAGACTGTTGGAAATATGCCCTAGAGGCAATAATAAAATGGTTATTATTATATTTCCTTATTCATGATAATTGTCTATTGTTCATGCTTTAATTGTGTTATCCGGAAATTGTAATACATGTGTGAATACATAGACCATAACATGTCCCTAGTGAGCCTCTAGTTGACTAGCTCGTTGATCAATAGATGGTTACGGTTTCCTGACCATGGACATTGGATGTCATTGATAACGGGATCACATCATTAGGAGAATGATGTGATGGACAAGACCCAATCCTAAGCATAGCACTAGATCGTGTAGTTCGTTTGCTAAAGCTTTTCTAATGTCAAGTATCATTTCCTTAGACCATGAGATCGTGCAACTCCCGGATACCGTAGGAATGATTTGGGTGTACCAAACGTCACAACGTAACTGGGTGGCTATAAAGGTGCACTACAGGTATCTCCGAAAGTGTCTGTTGGGTTGGCTCGGATCGAGACTAGAATTTGTCATTCCGTATGACGGAGAGGTATCTCTGGGCCCACTCGGTATTGCATCATCATAATGAGCTCAATGTGACTAAGTAGTTAGTCATGGGATCATGCATTACAGAACGAGTAAAGTGACTTGCCGGTAACGAGATTGAACGAGGTATTGGGATACCGACGATCGAATCTCGGGCAAGGAACGTACCGATTGATAAAGGGAATTGTATACGGGATTGCTTGAATCCTCGACATCGTGGTTCATCCGATGAGATCATCGTGGAACATGTGGGAGCCAACATGGGTATCCAGATCCCGTTGTTGGTTATTGGCTAGAGAGGTGTCTCGGTCATCTCTGCATGATTCCCGAACCCGTAGGGTCTACACACTTAAGGTTCGATGACACTAAGGTTATAAGGAAGGTTTGTATGTGATTACTGAATGTTGTTCGGAGTCCCGGATGAGATCCCGGACGTCACGAGGAGTTCCGGAATGTCCGGAGGTAAATATTTATATATGGGAAGTCACCATACGGTCACCGGAAATATTCCGGGGTATACCGGTACTGTACCGGGACCACCGGAGGGGTTCCGGGGGTCCACCGGGAGGGTCCACCTGCCCTGGAGGGCCTTATGGGCTGTAGGTGGAAGGGAACCAGCCCTTAGTGGGCTGGGCGCCAACCCCCCTAGGGCCCATGCGCCTAGGGTTTGGGGGGAACCCTAAAGGGGGCCCGCCCCCCTTGCTTGGGGGGCAAGCTCCCTCCCCCCTTGGCCGCCGCCCGCCCTCTAGATCTCATCTAGAGGGGAACGGCCCCCTTCCCACTTCTCCCTATAAATAGAGGGGTGAGGGGAGGGCTGTAGCACCACATCCAAGGCGCAGCCCCTCCCCTCCCCAACACCTCTCCTCCTTCGCGTGTGCTTGGCGAAGCCCTACCGGAGAACTGTCACTCCACCACCACCACGCCATCGTGCTGCTATTGGAGCCTTCTTCCTCAACCTCTCCCTCCTCCTTGCTGGATCAAGGCGTGGGAGACGTCACCGCTCCGTACGTGTGTTGAACGCGGAGGTGCCGTCCGTTCGGCGCTTGGATCATCGGTGATTTGGATTACGACGAGTACGACTCCATCAACCCCGTTCTCTTGAACGCTTCCGCTCGCGATCTACAAGGGTATGTAGATGCACTCCTCCCCTCTCGTTGCTAGTAAACTCCATAGATTGATCTTGGTGATGCGTAGAAAATTTTAATTTCTGCTACGATCCCCAACAGGTACTTCATCTTTTCTGTAGCAGCACAGATAAGTCTTGAACTTCAATAAAATAACGGAACATTTACATTTTTACCCCTAACTTGAACACACTACTGATATTTGCCCCTAATTTTTTGTTCTGCTCAAATTTGCCCCTAAAAAGCATTTTAGGTCACCCGAATACCCTTTCGTCTGGTCAAAGACGTTTGATCATTACTCTGAAGATTCATAACAAATTCGTATGCACTCAGAAAATTGTAAATAAGATATTAAAATGTTCAGTAAAACATCTTATATATGTGCATGTCATTCGCATTTATGACAAGAGTCTTGTCTAATCTTTTTTTACGGTTAATAAGATTAATGATCTATTTAGGGTGAATGCAAATGAATGCACATATAGGTGGTGAATGTAAATGGCATGCACGTCCAGATGATGTTTTCTGAACATTTTGATATCTTAATTGTATGTCTCCGAGTTCATATGAATTTGTTATAAATTTTCAAATTAACGGTCAAACGACTTTGACCAGACGAAAGGGCATCCAGGTGACCTAAAATGCTTTTTAGGGGTCAATTTGAGCACAACAAAATATTAGGGGTAAATGTGAGTAGTGGCCGGGTTCGAGTTAGGGATACAAATGCAATTGGCCCTAAAATGAATTCAGCCATGAACAACTCACTGACGATTGGGGGGGGGGTGTTAACGAGTTGCCCGGCTCGTTTAGCTCGTGATATCTAAGCTCGGTAACCTTAACGAGTGAAAAATCTTGTTCTGTTCGGCTCAGTTCACTTGAAGTTCATAACCTCAAGAGTGCTCATTGACATATATTACCACAAGCTTCTAGCAGACATCCAAATTCTCAAATATTTTGTCACAAATCAAATTCCAGTTTCTGGAACTAACTAAACACTATGGTTGATTATATTGAATAGATGGGTTAGGCTACCATGAAATGTTGCCACTTAGGGTAAGAATCTATGGTGCACTGCACTGTTTTGTATTTACTGGAGGGCAATAATAGCCCTACAATCCTTTATTACAGAATTTTTTGACCAAGCCTATTTAAATCCGCTCCCATCAGGAGTCAAACCCAGGACCTGAGGTGTACTAAGGTCACTGCAACCACTAGGATTCACGATGATGCATTGCATCGACGGGCTTAATGATCTGCTCATCAAATTTGTTAGATCATTCATTAATATTGTCGAGCTTAACAAGCTAAAATCAGTGATTGATTTGCTTCATTAAGGCGCGGGCCACAAATTTAATGACCAAGCTATTTTTGTCCATCCCTATTGAAAGGATCGATATGGTTGACTGGGGGAGTGAATAGGCAACTACCAATTTTTAGCTTTTCTTCACAAATTAGGTTTACCAATAAATAGGTTGTCTAGATGTGTAACTAGGTGAGCAACCTATATGATGCTAAGAACAACTACAACAAGTACAAGCAAAGGATACAACACAAGTAAAGCTTGCACAAAGTAAAGGTAAGAAATAACCACAAGTGGAGCCGAAGGAGACAAGGATGTGTTACCGAAGTTCCTTCCCTTTGAGGGGAAGTACATCTCTGTTGGAGCGGTGTGGAGGCACAATGCTCCCCAAGAAGCCACTAGGGCCACCGTATTCTCCTCACACCCTCACACAATGCGAGATGCTGTGATTCCACTAGTGGTGCCCCTGAAGGCGGCGACCGAACCTTTACAAACAAGGTTGGGGCAATCTCCACAACTTAATTGGAGGCTCCCAACAACACCACGAAGCTTCACCACAATGAAATATGGCTCCGAGGTGACCTCAAGCATCTAGGGTGCTCAAACACCCAAGAGTAACAAGATCCGCAAGGGATTAGTGGGGGGAATCAAATTTCTCTTGGTGGAAATATAGATCGGGGCCTTCTCAACCAATCCCTAGAAAATCAACAAGTTTGATTGGCTAGGGAGAGAGATCGGGCGAAAATGAGCTTTGGAGCAACAATGAAGATTGGGGGAGGAAGAGGTAGGTCTTCTTGAGGAAGAAGACCCCCTTTTATAGTGGGGGACAAATCCAACCGTTATGCACTGCTCTACCCGCAACAAAAAGATACTACCGCTCCAGGAGCGGTACTACTGCTTTCTACAGGAAGCACCGGAGAGTGAAGAAACAGGGGAGAACAGAGGAACGGGCGGTAGTAGCAGCGGTGGCAAGGGCGGTACTACCGCCTCTACTACCGGTCCTACTTCCGCTTGTTCTCTAGGGGCAAATAGGTAGCACGGTAGAGACCCGTAGGCACTACCGTAAAACCCGAGACGAAAAATCAAGGCCCCAACCACGAGTGGTAGTACGAGCGGGACTAGCAGCGGTACTACCGTCAATAAGCGGTACTACCGCTGCTGCCCGCGGTACTACCGCTTGCAGCACTCCACCACTTCTGCAACACAGAAGAAGGACAACTGCAAAGAGGCGGAAAGTGGCGATTGGTGCAATATGAATGTGTACGTATTGAATCCACCCAAACCTTTTCGAAGCGGACCCCCTCTTGATAGTACGGTTTTCCCTACGACTCACGTCCACCAAAAAGAAACGCAGGAAAGAAAACCGTCTTCACTTGAAACTCCGAGGGACACGAATCGTCTTGTGCCAATTGCTTGATAGTTTGAAATGCTCAATGCACACGATTAGTCTGCGAACACATTGTCATCAATCACCAGAACCACTTAGGGAGAAATATGCTCTAACACCTATCACGTACCAAGAAAAAGGTTTAGAGGTGTTTCTATAAGCTTTATGTATTAGCACATGAAGCCGCCAATCATAAGTGGCTCTACATAGATTAGCTTGTTAAATCTTGATTATACAATACTCATTTTAATATGAAGAAAAAACATAGAAAACTAAATCCCACAATTTTATGAAAAAAAGAGGAAGTACATCTTAAAAAACGAAACAAGAGAAGTAGGGGTTGTTTGGTTGCTACCCACGTTCACTCAGCCAAATCGTGGGCATACCAAAAAGTTGGCGACTGATTTGCTAGCCGAGGTTTCGCCAACGATTTGGCGTAAAAACAGATGGGATGAGTGCAGGCGGGCTGGGCTGTGCCAAAAATTTGGAACCCATCCAAACAGAACCCCAAGCCTCGGCCAACACAAATATTTTGGCTGGGCAGACCATGGCTTCGATCCAAATGGCCCTGTAGTATTTTAAAATGTGAACTAATTAAGCATTAGAATGTATAACATTCATGACCTTTTTATAAAGTGCAATATTTTTTGAAAGACATTCGCAAATTTGAAAATCTTCTTGGATTTAATAATATTCCTGATTTTTTAAAATAGAAATTTGAAATATCATTATTGAATTTAATTTATTACAAAGTTTTAAAACTATTCAATAATTTTAATAATGTTCACAGATTTAAAGCTCGTTCATGAATTTAAAATTAGAAAAAAGGAAAAACAAAAAATAGTGAAGGAAAAATAATGGAAAACAAAATAAACTGAAATAGGGAAAAAGAAATGAAAATAAAAAATGAATAAAATTAAAAAGGAAAGAAGGCATACTAGACCGACAGAGAAAACAGACACACAGAAAACCCGCTAAAACCTTTACAAAATCTAGATGCACAAGGGTGCTGCTTTATTCACAAGAAAAATGCTATTTCACGCAGCGAGCGTGGAATAATTCTAGGACCTGACGCGCACCCTCTCTGGGCCACATTCTCTGTATGAGTGGGCCCAGTACGTTTTTGTCACACCGTTTTTAGGAAGGTTCTAGAACCTCCGTGAACCAGTTTTTTCTCCTTTCCTTTGTTTTTTTCTTCTGGGTTTTTCGATCTTTTATCTTTTTCATTTCCCCTTTTTCTTTTCTGATTTCCTTTCCATTTTTATATTTTCTTTTCAATTTAACTTTCAATTTCAATTTCTGTTTACGTTTTTTTCATGTCCGTTTTCTATTCTCTTCTTATTTTTCATTTTTAGTTTATTTCTACTTTTCTACCTTTTTTATTTTCTTTATTTTCTTTTCATTTTGTGAACATCTTTCAAGTTCGTGAATATCTTTTACAGTCATTGACAGTTTCTGAATTCATGAACGTTTTATGGTTCGTGCACTTTTAAATATTTTGAACAATTTTTAAATTCGCAATATTATTTCACTAATTCGTGAACATTTTTTGAAATCTTGAAAATTCTCGAATTCGAAAAGATTTTATACAAATTCAGGAACATTTGTTGAAACTCCCTGAACATTTTCTTACTCGATGCTGATTTTTGGAATTAAGGTGAAATTTTTCGAAATTTAACAACTTTTTTGGAATTCATGAACAAATTTTGAATCAGCCCATTTTTTCGAATCGATGAACTTTTTAGAGATCTGAGTTAAAAATTATTGTTAACATTTTCATATTTTTTGAAGTCAACATTGTTTGAATCATGAACGTTTTATGAAATTCTTCATGAATAGTTTTTGTTTTGTGAACATATTGCAAATTCAAGAACAATTTTTGAAATTATTTTTGTTGAAACCTCTCATTTTTCCGATTTGGAGATGAACAATTCTCAAAGTAAAATAAATAAGTAAAAGAAAAATACAATTAAAGAAGAAGAAAAATAGGGCTGCCAAGTGCCCACACATGGGCCGGCCCAAATCATGCACGGAGGAGGGGGGGGGGGGGGGGGGGGGGCTGCGCGTTCGCTGATTATCCAGAGAGCAACTATCCAAGGGGGTTACCCCTTGCGGGGCTTCCCCAAGGGTCCTTTTTTTTGCGCATTCGCAAGGTTCACTTTCTTGGAATGCGAGTGCGCCCAGCTGTCAACATGTCGCGTGCTGAGCGCTTCCTCTTAATTTTATTTTTATTTGTACGTATTTTTTGGATTTTAAATGTTTTTTTGGTTCTTTTGGCTTTTTTGTTTTTGCCTGTTTCTTTTTATCTTTTTTCCGAAGCATACGTGTGCTTCTTGGGATAAAAATCTATGCTTTAAAGAGAAGCACAAATTGCTTCTCGTGAAAGCACATATTTCTTGAAGTACATCTGTGCTCCTCGAAAAGGAAAAAAAAAGTGCTTCCATGAGAAACACAGAGTTGCTTCTGCAAGATGCACAATTGTGCTTGTTGGAAAGGAATTTTTTTCTTCCATGCGAAGTACATTTTTGCTATTCGTGGAAGCAGAGATTTGCCTCCGCGATGTGCTTCTCGGAGAAAAAACATTGGAGCTTCTTGAAAAGGAAAAGAAGTAAAAAATCGCAACCATGCTTCCTGGCTCTATTTTATTTGGTTGCCGGGTTTTTCGGTTTTCGTTTTTATAGGATTTTTTGTTTCTCGTGGAAGCAGAGATTTTTTTTCAGATTTTTTTTCTCTGGCCTTTTCCGAACTTTTCCATCAAGACCTATTAACGTGGGATCTAGTTATGAAGATCTTGACGCGAGAAATCCAATGATGAAACCGGTTAGGAATGCGGACGCACATTTCAAGAGATATATATTTTTGGAATAATTGGAACTACAGAAAAGCAAAGAAAAAACCATGTTGCGACAAGTGGTGCACATTGTCAGCGCCTAGGAAGATGGGTGTGACCTTTGTAAGGGCTACCGTCAGTTGATGATTTTGGAGTATCCAGCGCGCTGGAAGAATTCTATTCCGTGCATGGCGCATAGAATAGTTATGTCGGGCACCCGATAGTTGCGGGCTGAACGATATCCGCAGGTTCTTTTGTGCTCCCTTAATTTTTTTGCTTTTTTTGTTTTCTCTCTTTTTCCTCTTGGTTATTTCTGGTTTTTCTCCTTTACCCCTTTTGGTTTTTATTCTTTACTTTTGTACCATATTTTCTTTTCCCATGTTATTTTTGAACACGTGATGAACGTTAAAAAATATGATAAACATTTTAAAAATACACCAAACATGTTTTCATTTCTTATTCATTTTTAGATGTTCGTTTCCTTTTAAATGTTTTGTTTTTATACACGCAAACTTGAACAATTTCTTAGGCAATGAACAATTTTAATGAAACTATGAAAACTGAAAAAATATGTGATGACCATTTCTTGGCTATACAATTGCCATACCTCAAGTAGGCAATTCACATATTTTGAATACGTGAAAATTATTTTAAAATTTTGACAGCAGTTCTTTAATACAGGATTGACATTTTTTCATATGGGTGAGAAACATTTTTCATATACACATAAAAGGGTGAGCGGCAAGGCACGGAATAGGATGTCTCATCCAAGAGAGGAGGAGCGTCACATGGGTTCATGACCGGGGGGCGGTCTCAGTCGGGAAAGAAGGGTGTGTTGATGTGGGAGAAAACTAGTGAGCTCAATATAATTAACAACGACACTGGTGCTTAGTTTCCGTCTATAGAAAATCACCCAAGTCTTTTTCTTATATAAAAGACATAAGTACGTAGAAGAAAATCCACACCTCACATATATATGCATGTCTTTAGTGCTAAAATTGGAGCTCGGTCCCTAAAAGGAAATTTGGAGCTCGGTCGTCGTGTGGGTGGGCGTTTTGGCCGGTCATATCATATAGAAATGCATGCAAAAAATTTGGCATGCACGGAGCTCTAATGGCTCATGGCCTCACAATCACATCACCAGATCATGGCCATTGCCTTGGCCTATATATAATAATCACATAATGAAACGCTGGCATCTCGATCAACACCAGCATTCATCGATCGTCTGTCACAAATTAAAGAGAAATCGACTACAAGATATGATGGCAGCCAAGCGAAAGGCTAGCGTTGTCAGGTCCCTGCTCCTCCCACTTGCCTCAGCGAGTACTCCAAGCTCTGTGGCACGGGCGAGAAGAAGGACGCCGCGTGCGCCACCATGGTCGACAAGGCCTGCGGGGGCACCGAGAAGGAGGCCAGCAGCGTCGCCCACATCGAGCACTTGTTTGCCGAGCTCTCCTCGGTCGGTCAGAAGGTGCTTCAATTCAATATGCTGTCCACGTCTGGTGGGCAGGATGCCCTCAAGGAATCCGTGGACAAGCATGGCGGCTGCCCCGGCAACAAGACGGTCTATCTATATTCTGCCCAATGCAGCGCGGACTGCAACGAGGCATGCTCTAACCACTGCGACATGGACTGCCCCTACATAGCCGCAAGATTTGGCTACATCATGGCTACACCTGCCAATAAGAAAGCCATCGACCAAGACATGGAATGCTTCAAGCGTTGCTCAAAGGAAAAGGATGCCACAAATGACAAATGCCGCGTTGCATGCAAGCTGGCTGCCTCGCTCCCTTGAAAATGCATACTCTCTCTTTTTTTAACCCATGCTTCATTCATCTCTCTTTTTTTTTTTAAACGTGCCGTCTTATTCTCGTAAAATCTATCTATCTATCTATAAATAAAAGAGCAGCAAGTAAACCTTTTACTTTTCTCTCTGAGTCGTCTCAACTCACTTGTTTGAATTGCATCACAACATATATCTCCCTGGCATGCTGAAATGAGAGGATATATCTCTACCTTCACATTACCGTATATATAGGGTAACGTCTTACGCGACATATATTGGGTACATACAAGCAGTGACGTATCAAGAAAGAAAATGAAGGGTGGGCCCAAAGTTTACGCTCGGAAAACTGGACCCTCTTTTGAAGAAAAAATCCTTTTGTGCAGAAAAACTGATTTTTTTTTTCTAGATTACTACCGGAAACATGTACTCCCGCTGTTCCACAATCATTTCTGCAACCTAGTTTAGGTTGCTAAAACGTCTTACATTGTGGGACGGAGGGAGTGGTATTTACTAGGTTTTTTTTTGGATTTTGTGAAAAATATCAAATTATGAACAAAAGTTTGAATTATTTAGCAAAATATCCATTCTCCTTTCATTAGGACACTCAAACTTCTTATGCCCCCTGCCACCACACCTGAACCACACAATATCACTCGTACGAGAGTTAGAAGCACGAGACGATTCAACCTTGGATTGAGTTACTTCCTTCGTAGCCGACTTAGAATCTGATTTGAAACCACTATTACCACCACCTTCTCGCTGATAATTACGTCGCATCGAGTTTGATAAATTATCATGACCACCACGACGCTTTACTTGCTGCTCTGCTCGAATGGCATGGTCTAATAACCCCTATAATCCATTATATTCTAGCATATCGACACGATCTCGTATCTCTGATTTCAAACCATGCATGAATAGTGCCATTGTAGCCTCTTCTTGCTCCTCCACCCCTGTACGAATCAATAATATTTCCATCTTCTTATAATACTCCTCAACACTAGAGTTACCTTGTCAAAGCTGCTGCAAGCGTGTGTACAAGGTCCTAGTGAAGTGTCCTGGAACAAAGTGTCTCTTCATAATACTCTTCATCTGATTCCAAGACTCCGGACGTCCTCCCGCGCGACATAGTTGGTTCCACCATATTAAAGCATAGCCCGTGAACTCATGCAGCACGAACCTTTTTCTCCTCGGTGTAACGCTGTCCATCGAAAATCTGATCCACGTGCATCTCCTACTCCAAATAATCATCCGAGTTGTCTTTGCCGCTAAACGACGGTATGGAAATTTTTATTCTTCCAATACCATCATCTTTGTAGGCGCGCAGCGGACGTTCATGTCCTCCCCCATGGTGTAGGCCACCTTCATGATGGTTATAAGCACGCCGCACATGCTCATAATAACTTCCAGCCCCCTCAGACTGATGGTCTTGATGCTCACCATTGTTGCGAACTTGTTCGCCTACCCGCTGTCCAGATAATTACCGATGACGACGCGATGCAGCAGACCCATCACTAGGTGGTGAACGTGGTCTCAATCGATGAACGGCCTCAGTCAAATCAGCAATCTTTTTTCCTAGACTTTCCTCAACCTTGTCGATGCGTCTCTCCACTCGATTGAGCACATAGTCACGAGTTGCCTCCAATCCTAGCACAATAGCCGATGCAATACTCTGATCATAGGTGGGCAAGGGCAGCTCGTCTTCTACATCTCCTTCATGTGCACCGTGCACACTTGAATTTGATTTCTATGAATTCACCATTGCGGCAACTCAAGTAGATCAATTCAAAAAACCAGAGAACAAAAATTGTACCGTGATAAACCTTACTCTGATACCACTTGATACAACCCGACTAGATGGCGAGTCGTTCGTTCGCCCAATCTTTCACGGTACAAGAAGATCAGCGACGAACCACGACGAACAATTCTGGTAATAGTAGAAATAGACGGCGAACTAGCAGATCGGTTCTTTAGATCAAGCAATAAGCAAGAAAACCAAAGAATAAAACTTACGAACAGAATCAAACAGATCGAACCGCGCACGTAGCAGCAACTAAATCTCTCAAAGATTAGCAAACAAACGCAGGTATTTGGCATACCCAAACATGGTACTTTTCAGGTATTTTTCTCAACTCCAAATAAACTCCCGTACAAAGGCCAAAGCCTGCCTGTTATATAGGCGCAACCCCACCTGAGCAAACCGGCCTCAAATAGACCAAAAAGATATGACTCTTATCTCTTTCCTATTCTAACTAACCATGATTTAACTAATTAAAAATCCGGCAGCGCTGATCACTATAGATTCCCAACAAACTAGTCTCTACTTTTAATGAACGAGTTGGTGAATCGTCTCCGCGGTTTATTTTCGCTGGTTTTTTTTCGTCTCTTCTCCCACCACCCCCTCCCACCCTGGTCTGCGGTTTATTTTTGCTGGGTTTTTTCGTCTCTCCTCCCACCACCCCCTCCCACCCTGGTCTATCGGTTTATTTTTCTCTCCACTCTTTATTACAACCAGGACTTTCCTAACGTATAACAAATCACGGATCTAACTTCCTTAAATTATGCAAATCAATCGATTCTTTTTATTGGTTCAATTTGTCTTAGGAAACAAATGACAGATTTTCAGAAAACAAATAATATATTTTAATCTAACTTCCTTAAATTATGCAAATCAATCGATTCCTTTTATTGGTTCAATTTGTCTTAGGAAACAAATAACAGATTTTCAGGAAACAAATAATATATTTTAATCTAACTTTCCTAACTTATCTAAATCAATCTATTTCTCTTATTAGTGAAATTTGTTTTAGGAAACAAATAACAGACATGTCACAACTTTCCTTCCAATAAATAGTTTCTTAACATTTGCAAACTTTCCTAATTAGACACGGCACAAACGGGCAGGTACTGATATCACGTTACCAAACAATATAACCCCATTTGCATAGAAATCAGTTCAAAAATCCTAACTTTACTAAATTTTTAACAACCAATATTTCCTATGTTTTTCACCTATTGAAGGAAATCACCCCTCCATCGATATTAGCATTTTTTTGACTGAGATCTCCGGGTTATGATTTTTTTGCAATTCTTTCCAATTGTGACCTCTCCTTCCACTCCGGCTCCTTCTCGCATAAACACCTCCACCACAGCCAGGTGACACCGCCCCAGACCTCCTGCCTCTCCACACCTTCTCCGCCACCTCCTTCTCGTACTCCATTAACAATCCCTCCGCCACATTTGTCCACGGCGGTGTCGAGGGCATGGCGCAGCAGTGTACCAGCGGTAGAGCAGGGCATAGCAGCAGGAAGCAACACGTAGCAGGCGAGGCGAGCGGCCGACGGTGGAGGGCAGAGATGCGGCCGGCGTGGCTGAGGGGGCGGCCGTCAGAAGATGGCCATGACTGGAGGCGGCGCGAGGCAGGGGCGCGACAGCGGGGCGAGCGAAGGGATAGGCGGCAGCAGACGGGGCGAGCGCAGCCAGCGAGAGTGTGGCGCGCGGCCAGGGTGTGTGTCGCGCGGCCAGGGTGTGTGTCGCGCGGGGCACAGTGGTGCGGTGGCTGCGGCGAGTTCGACGGCAGCGGCGGACACGACCGACGCGGTGTAGCACGGACGTGGGCATGGAGAGGGAGTGGCCCCGCGGGCGCGGAAGAAGAGCGGCAGGCTCGGGCATGGGCGTGCATAGGAGCGGGCATGTGCCACGGGGTCAATCCGAGGAGCTCGGTGGCTACCCCTACAATGGCCATGGCGGACGGCGGTTCTCGTCCACGGCGAAATACCTAACGAGAGCAAACGAGAGGGGAAACAGGGGAAAGGCAAGAGGAGATCATGGCGGTGTCAATGGCGCCCTAGGGGTAGACATGGGAGCTCGGGGCGGCGCGGATCAAAAGGCAATGTCGCGGTGGCCCAAGGTTGAGGAAGACGGCAGCGGCGTCGATGCGGGGGTGCTGGACATGATCTCGTTGGCGCAGACGAAGTAGCGAAGGCGTTCGGAGCTCCTCGACAAGCTCCTAGCCCGCAGGGAGGGCAGTGGCCATGTGGATGGGGTTGGTCATGGTGGCCGTGGCGTCTGACTTCGTCCAGATCGACGGGATCGAGCGAGCGAGGAGGAGAAGTGGATTTGGGAGGGGCATCGAGGAGGAGTGAGGCCATGGGGGCAAGGAAGGAAGGGCGTCACCCTTATCCATTCCCCTTCGATGCCAGCGAGGTGGTCGGGCGGGAGCCCGGCTCTGTAGCGACGCGGCTCGGGGAACAGGAGAAGACGACCGCGCGGGGACTGGACTGCTGAGCCGATTCGGTGGCAAGGCCCGGGGGCAGGGCGAATCCCCTTTTACATCGTCCTTTTGGTTTTTCAATGTATTCTAATCTGTTTCTTCTTTTTAACACCGTTTTCTATTTATTCTTATCAACTAAATGATCTCTACTCCTAATGTCTCAGTTGATAGTCTCCGTTCCGGGTTTATTTTCGTCCCACCTCCCGAGTGAGGGAGAGGGGGAGATAGAGTGAGGAAGAGGGAGGGAGGGTGTGTGTGTGTGAGAATTTGATGGTAAAAAAGGTCGTCAATGTCACTTAATATGTATGAGAATATTAAATATAATATTAACATAATTGATATTGAACTTTTAAAGTTAATGTGGCCCCGTTGCAAGTTCTTCTAGTACTACTAGTACGTAACTTGGCTGAACCAACATGGGTCGGACTCCTACAAGTAATTGCTCACGCAAGGAAATCTAAAGAAACAAATTATGTTGCAAGGAAATATATCTCATGTTGGTTTGGGGCTTTCGATCTTCACGTCCACATACTCTGCACGCACAATCAATATAATTGCTGCATGGTGTTCTGAACGTGGGTTCTAGATGTGAATTAGACAAACTGTTGATCTTTTGCTTCTCTGGTTCAGCCTCTGGCACTTCCATACAAATAGAGCCAACCTGCAATGTATATGGAATAGCACTCTCTATGGTCACATCAAGTAATACTATTTACTAGATTTTTTCTGGATATTTTGAAAAACATCAAATTTTAAACGGCTTGCAAACCAACTATGCAAAGTCTTCATTATCTTCATTTCTACAAATAATAACAAGGATACAAATTAGTTCGTGAACTTATTATAACTAGAACTAGCTAGTAGCTACCGACTAGAATAAACTAGCTAAAGCCTACACCAAACATATGATTGACATTTGACAACACAACACCGACCCATAGCCAGAGTCTACAACACTGAATAAGTTTGTCAATGCCAAGGACAGAGAAGAAATTAGAAAGAGAGAAGAATCTATGGCAACTGAGGTAGGAGAGCCTCAGAGGTCCTCCCTGGGCCTGGATCCCTGGCAAGCTCCGAAGGCCTGGGCGACGGCCGACATGCGACGGCTGTGAGCTGTCTGCCTACTCGTGCTGGTTCCCTGGTTGGCGGCGAGATCGGAGCTCGGATAGTGTGGCGGCGACCAGCGGGATGCCAAGGTTTGCGTGTTGTGGCGGCGTCCGGCGGCCGGTGGGGTGGCAAGCTCCGCGCCTCCGCCTCCTCCGGCCTTCCGGTCGCTAGGTCGTCGAGAGAGTGTGCGTCGTGCGGGTGCGCCTGCTATCTGCCCGTGGCCTCGCGCCAGCCTTCATTGGTTGGGCCTGTCGATGCTTAGTAGTAAAAAAAATATTCACGATTTTGGAGGGTAGACTTGAACCTATCCAAGCCTCGCCGCTAGATTCGCCCCTACATACAAGGGAGGTGGACGTGTGTGCTATTGTGTTTGAGTTAGGCATAAAAATACCTTTTTTTTTTGAAACTAGGCATAAACAGACTTGTAGGATGGCTTTTTGAGATAGCGAACCTCCCGGTAATTCTAACCAATTTCAGCTAGAACGATTAAGAGAACTACTCATCAATCCACTCAGCCACGCATGCACTAGTGCAAAGCCGTCTTATGCAAACGGTTTAATGCTAACCGATCTGGTCTAGAACTATTAAGAGAATGATGAAGAGAAAAAGAAACAGGGAAAATGGAAAACAATGAAGGAAAAAAGAATGGAAACAAAACGAACTGAAAAGGGAAAAAAGAAATGACAATAAAAAATAAATTAAGAAAATTTTAAAACAAAAGAAGGCACATTAGACCGACAGAGAAAACACAGAAAAATACCGCTAAAACCTTTCCATATGGGCTGGCCTAGAAGCACAAAAGGGTGCGGTTTTACACAAGAAAAATACTGTTTCGCGCAGCGAGCGAGGAATAGAAAATTTCAGTGGAGCCATGACGTGCACGACCAGGCCTTGCCTTGCAGACGAGAGAGAGAGAGAGAGAGAGAGAGAGAGAGAGAGAGAGAGGGGATCAAGTAAGGCGATTGTTATTTGACGCGAGAGCTCTTTTTTGCCGCTTGCGGGCGGCAAATTGTAGAGCCTTCGTTGAAGGTAGTCATGAATGGGCTGGCCCATTTGGAGCTATCAATCAAGAGGCGTGGAAAAAAAAATCCCACTAAGTGTTGCGCGAGCGAGAACTCGCGACCTCCTTCTTGTGATCGAGCGCAACTAATCGATCGAACTTGCGAGTTCCAGTGATAGACTCGTGGTGCCATAGTTTATGTATCGAACATCTTTTGAAAAGTTCCGAAAAATACACATTGACCATTTTGTAAAAGTACGTTCAACATTTTCCTAATATGTGATGAACTTTTTTTAATATACGATGAACTTTTTTGAGGAAATATCAATATATGCATTGAACAATTTTTGAATACGCTGTGAACATTTTGTAATATACGTTGAACAGTTTTCTAATACACGTTGTACATTTGTGTAATATACACTGAACAAATTTCTTTAATATATGCTGAATTTTTTAATATGCAGTGAAATTTTTTGTAATACATAGAAAAAAATAAATGAAAAAACGAACCAAAACCCAAAAAGGAAAAAGGAACCAAATCAGAAAAACGAAAAACAGAAACAAAACCAGAAAAGAAAACAAAAACGTGTAAGAAGAAAAAAAAACAACGGAAGAAATAACAGCGAGCGAAACAACCACGCGAACCGGGAAATAGGAATTGCCATTTGGCGCATAGATCGCGGGATAGCGTCATTAGACGTACCATTATGGTTGATCTAAAAAAACACGTATCATTATGGTTATTTTCCATCAGTTTAGGCAAGATTCTAGAACCTTCAAAAATCACTTTTTCCCTTTTTATTTGTTTTTTCTGGGTTTTTCTTTCTTTTAACGTTTTCATTTTCTTTTTCTATTTACTTTTCTTATTAATTTTCTATTTTGTTTTTATTTTCCTTTCTTTGTTGTCCTCTTATTCCATTATTTTTATTTTATCTCATTTGTGAAAATCTTTGAAAATCCTGAATAATTTTTATAATCATGAAAATTTACGAATTCGTGAACATTTTATGGAATCATGAACATTTTTGGATCCTTCTGGATCTGTTTGGCCGGTCTGCATTCGTCGTCTTTGTTTGGGTATTTACAGGTTTGATCCTTCGGATCTAAGACTTCACGGGCGATGCTTGCTGCTCTGGTGCGTTGGTCCTATGAGGCCTTGGCACGACTTCCCAACCGTCTACTACAATAAAGTTTGCCTGGCTCCGGTGACGGATGGTCGATGACGGCGGCATGTCTTCGGCTTGCTCCGGTGTTTGAAGTCGTCGCTAGATGGTCCACACACACACTATATATATATATATATATATATATATATATATATATATATATATATATATATATATATATATATATATGTGAAATAGAGAGTGTCAAATCCATCGAGTTTAGAGCAGGTACGGGTATGAAATCATATAACCCATACCGGCGTACGCACGCAAACATTTGGTTGAACTTGTTACAATGTTGAAATATTATTTTTATTTCTGTCATCCGCAGGGCACGGCCAGACGGATACTCGCAAAGAGGGCCAAACCATGGCAGCCGGACAACCGAAAATTGTAGAAAAGGCAAGCATACCCTCACGACAAATGACCCCAAGCATTAAAACGCACATATCGACTCGATCAACCGGCTTAGCTCCGACTGCATACAACACCGATTGGATTCAGACGGGTCCCGCCCATATCATGCGCCAATCAGGAGGAAATGTACATAACAAACATCTGCTGACTGCTCAAGTCGACCGAGTACCATTCGGCGGTCCAGCCATTCGCCCGCTTTGTAAATCCAAACAAAACTAACCATGGATCACCCCCTTAGCACTCAGATTGTTGCACACCCCGCTGCTGAAACTACCGCGAGGGCGGCGAGGCGGGCGCGGAGCGAGAGGGCGAGGGCGAGGGCGAGGGCGAGGGCGGGGGTTTTCTGCAAAAAACATGCCACGTCGGCACCTGACGGGCGGGCCCCGCTAGTCAGATACACCGTCAATACGTGTTTATACACAGTTTAGACCTATTTGCAAAAATCTAGAGCAATATTGGTACTGACACGTAAAAATTAGCAATCATGGTACCAATCTGCATGTGACGCCTCAATTGTGGTACTTCTGTGCAATTAACTCTCTGGAACCAAATCGATAGACCAAATCGTGACCTACGTGAGGAGCGCCTCTGTACTGAGCGATGGCCGCCGCCCGCCACTCGTAGGATCTTCCGCTGCCGCCGCCGACCAAATCGAGGGATCTTCCGCTGCCGCCGCGGACCAAATCGAGGGATCTTCTGCTGCCGCTGTCGTTGCCGTCGGCTGGAGCATGGTCGCCGCCTTCCCCTCCCTTGGCTGGAGCTTGGCCGCCGCTCACCGCTGCGGTTAGGGCTCGCCGGCTGCCGCTGGCTGGAGCTCGGCAGGTCAGTGCATCCTCACCCTTCTCTCTCTCTCTCTCTCTCTCTGAACCTTACTCGTCTCTGCAGGCTGCAGGTAACTCAAGACGCCGCCGCCGGTGACTCAAGATACGGCTGCAAAAGTTGGTTGGATTCTGAAACATTTGATCGATGCCTGTTACCTATTGTGTGAGATTTGGGGAATTTTGTGTGAAATTTTTCATCTTGGACATGAATCATGTGCTGCTGTGCATCTCTGCTTTTGTCATTGCTCACCTCCTCTGTTTTTAATAAAGTGATTATGACACTGCTCACCTTCAGAATAGCATGTGAAGTATTCTTAGTTGTTCCAGAATAGCATGGATGATTTGGTTAACTATAATTATCTAGCTTCTGGATGATTTGCCTATATTCTTGAGGGGTCATATTGTTCTGAACCTTTTATGATGTTTGTCACATGCAGGTTTCATCATTCTTGTTCTCTTCATACCAAGCCTTTCATACTTTGAAGGTGTTGTGATTTGGGACAGAAGGAAGGCAGGACAGGAGGTGTTTGATTGGTGTGATAAACAGGCTTGAACCATGTCTGGGAATGTGTCGGACAGCTCAGGTATTGGTGAATCAGCTGATGAGTTGTTGCAAACACCACATAGTAGGCGGGCTAAAGTCTGGGAATACTATGAGCCAGATTTGGTAGAGGTGGACAATGTCCAGAAGGCTGTGTGTAAGTATTGTTCCATGAAATTAGCATGCAAGTCCGGGACGAGCAGCCTTAGAAACCACATTGGTGAGTCATGCCCCAAAATTGATGATGAGTCCAGAAATAGGTTTCTTGCAACAATTAAGAAAAAACCATCAGATGTGGGGTTTGTTTTCGATCCTCAGAGAAGTCGTCAGCTCATGATCAAATATTGCATCCACGCCGAGGTTGCATTCAGGAGGTTTGACGACCTTACTTTGAAGAGTGGATGGACCCGATGCAGCCCACCTTTAAAGTCATTCGGCGCCAGACTGTTCGCAACGACTGTGTGGACGCATGTGAGCAAATGAAGGATCAGCTGCGCATTGAGTTCGAGTCTCTTGATTCCCGTGTTTGTTTGACCTCGGACATGTGGACCTCTGTACAAGAACTAGGCTATATGTGTGTTACCGCTCACTACATTGATGGCAATTTCAACCTGAAGAAGAAGGTCATATCCTTCAAAAAAGTCAAGTATCCGCATACAAGTGCGGCCATTGAAGAGACTTTGTGCAAGTGTTTGAATGAATGGGGCATCAAAAGGAAATTGTTTACTTTGACCTTGGACAATGCAGCAAACAATAAACCAGCAGTTGACTCATTTGTGCAACATCAAGACCATGGCATGTTGTTTGGTGGTGTGGATTTTCATGTAAGGTGTTCGGCACACATCCTTAATATCTTAGTTCAAGATGGAACAAGATATGTGCACAAGACCATAGAAAAAATCCGTGAACTTTTAAGGCATATCGCTTCTTCGCCATCAAGAATTCAATCCTTCAATGCGATTGCCACAAATTTGGATCTTCCTGAAAAGGCTGGTGGCATAAATCTTGATATTCCAAACCGTTGGAACTCTACATATCTAATGATTGGAGAAGCTCTGGAATACAAGGGAGCCCTCAATAATTATGCAAGTGGAAATGGTGAAATAGCACCGAACGATGTGGAGTGGACTAATGCTGAAGTAATGTGCGCATTTCTAAAAGCTTTTGAAGAAGCGACAAAGTTAGTATCAGCCGATAGAACACCAACATCCCATCTTTTTTTGCACATGGTGTTGTGCATCCGCCAAGTGCTAAGGGACCCTTAGTGGAGCACTAGTGGCACTATGTCAAACCTTGTCTATGCTATGGGCCAAAAGTTTGATAAATACTGGAAAGAGTCAAAACTGAATGTTGCAGTTGTCATCGCAACGGTGTTAGATCCAACCAAGAAATCTGACTTCTTGGAATTCTTCTTTGAAAAGTATTGTGAAAATGTGGATGATATTGAGAAGTGTCTAGAAGGTGTAAAAGACATGATGAGGTCGTATTATGAGAAATACGAGGAAGCTAGAAGAACCACCGAGCACTCGGTATCTCGGCAAGTCAGCGCCAATATAGGATCACCAGTTCTTGGCAAAAGGAGGTTGGAAGAAGAGTTTGCTCAATACAAGTCAAGAAGGAGGTCCTACATGCAACCAAAGTCTGAGCTGGACATGTATTTGGAGGAAAATTTCGACAGCTCCAGGGGAAGTTTTGATATTTTGATATGGTGGAAAACACATGCTGAAAAATATCCCGTGCTCTCAACCATGGCTCGTTATTTCCTTGCAATACCTCTTAGCACCGTGTCATCTGAATCAGCATTCAGTTGCAGTGGAAGGACTTTAGGAGATTCCCGATGCTCGATGACGCCCGAAACGCTTGAGGCTTTAGTTTGCGGAAAAGATTGGCTTATCAAAATTCCAAATAATGAAGGTATGATATTATTTTCCTTGTTGGTCTGGAAACCTCTTTACTAGTAGACCGAGAAAGCTTTATGTTGCTTAACATGTACTTTGAAAGTGCAGGCCCAAGTGGGACAGCACAATGGAGAAAAGGTCTTATGTTAACAAATTGGTAAGTAAAATATATGGACATTTGCATAGATTCAGTTTTAGACCGTCTCATGTCATGGCTGTAATGCTAATGTTCTGGTCTAAATCTTCATCATGTTGCCGAGAGGTTCCGGTCTAAATCTTCATCATTATGTCAGCGATACATATTGTAGATTATGAAACAACTAGTACTACTAGTAGTATAGTTAACTGTACTGGATGCCCCAAGTTATATTCATTTGCACTTTAGTACATAAATACAATACCTTTCTTGTTGCCAAATTTGACTGATTATGCACAGAGAAATTGATGTGCCAAATAGAGTGATATTTGGTCAATTCTCCTTGGACTTTGAGTGATGGTTCACACTTCACCTCAGCAAACTAGTCTCAAGTGACATAATGTTCTTTGGTCAAAATACTCTGCTTTCCCGTCACGAAAATTCTCTTCATTTGACCACATACTAACAGTGTATAGTGACAGGGATGTGATGGACGTCCGATTTTTCTTTGTTTCTTTAGAAGCATCCATAGGGAATTCTTGCTTTCCATGTGAAGATAAAAACTAAGCGTAGCAACCATAGAAGTGATATTCTTCTAAGCCTGCAAATGTTTTGAATTGCTATATATCATTCTGATGTACCTGCTAATACACTCAGGTATCAAGAAGAAAGCCGGGGTAGAATAAACCATTCAGAAAAGGGAGATGGATGTCCAGCAACTATGTAAAATGCATTCTGTAACTGAGTTATTGTGTAACATCCAGCATTCTGTGTAATAATTTTAGACCCCATGCTGTAACATCCAACGGCTACTTAGTTAGTCAGCAAGCTATCCTTTTCCTAGTAAAACTGGGTTGCCATTCTTATTCCTTGTCCATGGATTGAAACTATGGGTTAAATCCATAAATGGCATATGGTTTGGATTGGTCTGGGTGGAAAACGCATGTAGTTTGGTTTGGTTTGGATGCTAGCTTAATTATTTTGGTTTGGTTTGGTTTGGTTGCTGGAGGTGTAGTCATATGGTTTGGGCTGGGTTTAGTTTGGATGTCAAACTATTCCCAGGTTTACCCAGAACAGATTACCCCTGTAGTCCAAAAGTCATGTATCTCGGTGGGTGTTGTCTTTTCCCCTTCGCCGATCGATTCACAATTTGTACTAACGAGCATGGTTTTTAATAGTGTTATAGCATGCTTTAGAAGAGGTCCTGCGCTAAGTTTTTCTTTTATCTAAACACATGAGCAAATATTTTAAATAGCTCGATATAGCACCGCTATAGCATTTAGAAGAGGTCCGCTGCTAAGAGGCTTAGTGCGCTATTTAAAACTTTGCTGACGAGTCTGAGTTTCCCTTCTGATTTCTTTGGTATGATCGAGAGATGCATTAGGAACAGCAGCGTCTGTGTCGCAGAGGTAGATCCAGGGTCACAGTGTGGGGCTGAGCTAATAAGCAATATATAAGTATGCAACAAAAGGATCGGAAGAGAAAAGCAAGACATTAATAGCACGATTCATGGTCCTACTAATAAATAGCATCGATTACATCTAAGTTGAATGACTGTCCAAACCAAAGAGATATACAAGTTCATTAAAGTTTAATTACAACATGAGCTAATCGATGTTTCAGAACTACACATAGCATTACTACTTTCGACTCGACTCATGGGACCGGAGCGTGGATGAATCCGCCGTCTGTCGTGATGGTCATGAAGTCGCGGGCGTTGTCAGCCTGCATTTGTAGCGTTGTGTCCATCTCACTGTTGGACGGTTGATATTTGAGGTAGAACTGCCCCGAGGTACGAAGGACATCTTGATGGATGATTTCTGCAAACTCCGACTGGATGCGGAAGAATTCTTGTCGGATGTCCGTGTCCTGGATTGCCGCCAAGCTTGCGGCCCAATCTTTGAGATTATTTGGTAGCAGAAGGTGATTATGGTCCCGTACGATCGCCCGCATGTGATGGAGGGCGTAGTAGGCATCCTTCTGACCGCCAGGCGGCTGCTTGACGCAGGGGAACGTCGTATTGTGGGTGAACACGTGCCTGCCGTACCTACGAGCTGGCCTCTTAAAGGTGCCTCCAGATGCGGCGTAGCCGGGGAGAGCATCATCAAGAACTTTCTTGATATTTGTGTAGTCTATCTTGGAGTCACGGTCCGGGTCGAAATACGTGGCCATGGAATATTTCGGGCTTAAGGGGATGAGTGTGCAATGTGTGTCACTGCACAGAACACGGAATGTTAGAAAAAAAAGAACGATCGAAATCTAAGAAATCATATGTTACGGGGCGGTTAGGGGATGACTTACTCGGGAAAGTAAGGCACGAGGAAGTTATCCTTATCTGGGTTTGCCAGAATGACGCCTTCGAGGTGTGAACTCGCGACTTGCCGGTCCCCAGCGCTGCCCAAGATCTTGGCACGCATGTAGAAGGGGTCGACTATCACAATGTCCGGGGTCTTGTCTCTAATGATCCGCATCTCCATACTCAGCGAAAACAGCCGAACGAAGGTGTAGTGCAGCGGATGAAGGTTAAACATAGCAAAGATGTCATCAAACCGCAGGACGATCGTACCCCCGACGGCGCTATCCACAAAGCCCTTGCCCTCTGGCACCTTGGCCACGAAAACCGGGTATGCCTCATCATTCTCTCTGAGACGCCGCTTCTCCAAAGAAAGAACACTGTCATGCAGACTCCGCATAGCACCGGTTGCAGCATTGAGCATATTTGTCGATAGCATCGCCCTACCCGCCACATGCACCCTCCTCGAGATATCCTTAGGTGAAGGTGGCCCGTCCTGAGCACGGATCGTACTCGGTGCCGGCTGGCTCGCACCGGCGCCCTTGTTAGTCTTTCGTTTCCGTCCCTTCTTCCTGATCTGCTGTAATGGGATCGAGTTCTGCTCACAGACCGCCTTCTTGAGCGTGTTGGGGCTGATAATATTTCGCACCTCAGCTATCTGAGGCTCGGTGAAGGCGGCAGCTGGAGGCGTCTCCTGAGAACTGAACGCCAGACGACGCCTGTTGCAATCGGGTTTCTCCGCCGTACCAGCTAGAACGCGGTCGTCTTTTTCAGGGTTGGGTTCTTGAGAAGGAGGCCCGCAGAACTCGTCACCGTACCCATGTTCGGCAAAGTACTTATCGACGTTGGTAAATGTACCGTCGTCGTTGTCGTCGTCGTCCGGATCCTGTGCCATATGCATGTCCGGATCCTGTGCCATAGGGATGTCCGGCATGTCCGGTAGCGTTGCGGCGTTCTTGCCATGGCTTGGCGCTGGCACGACTGGCGGTCTTGTCTGTGGGGTGGTGTCCCTCGCCCCCAAACGAATCTGGCTCTTCGGCCAAAGCAGGGGCCAGCTTACGCATGCGCTGAGGGTCATCACATCATCTTCGTCGGCCCCAGCGGGTCGAATCGGAGGTAACAACTCGTCGCAGCCTGACAGCACCCGAACCAGTTCAACCCTATACAAGGTGGGTGGCATCGGATTACCGTGGAACACGCGGTTGCCCGGTTGAACGATTCTGCCCTTGGTGACATCGACCAACTCGCCGCCCATGAAGTGCAGGAGAGTGCAAGGAACATCGGCGGCGCCCTGCGAAAACATGTAGGGCGTCAGGGATGCCCAGTCAAAGGCAAGGAGATGAAGTCATCGGCCGAGAGGCTTAGTTACCGTGATGCCGTCGAGCTCGGCTAATGTCGAGGCACCGCCAACGGCGGACGTGCAACTGACGGAGGGGCCGCTTGCTGGCGAGGTGCCGGCCGGCGTACACCCGGGTGCATTAAGCTCCAATGCCCATGCCGGCGCCGGAGACACGAATACCGCCTCCGCCGGAGACACCAATGGCGCCTTCTGCGCATTGTGCGAGTTGCTGGCCGTGAAGCTGGGAACCGGGGGAGGCCCCTGTTGGCCGCCCGCAATCCACGTCGTCAGCCCCTGAATCAAGGTAGGCACCATGGCGGTGAGCGTCGTTCCCAGTTGTTGTTGCACTTGCTCTTGGACAATCTCCGGAATCCGCGCCACTTGTGCCTTGAGTTCTTGAACCTCGCACGACTGGCTTTCCGAGCTGGTCTTTTTCTCCTTTCGCCCACCAGCGGTATAGTATGACGACCATTTTGTGGACAAGCCGTTGCCGGCCACACGACCAGCTGACGACGGCTTACTGAGCTTATCCTTGTTTTTCATTACGTTCAACGCCCTATTTAAAGGGGTGTCAAAAGGGGAGCTCTGAGACGACCCCGCGCTACTGCTTTCAGCCTCCTGCGGAAGGAATGTGAACCATTTAGAAATTTGGCTTCATTAATTAGAATGCAACCATATGGAGCTAATTACGCGGGGTGTATTCCTTACCAGAACAAGCTCAAGCGCCCTGGTCTTCGGATCCGTGGTAAGCTCCTTTGTTACCGGGTCCTCCTTGTACCGGGCCCTGACAAAGTTCCTGGTCTGCTTGTCACAGAATTTCTCGAAGCGGGGCGGTAGGCCTTGCTCGGCACGCTCCGCGTCCTCCTTGTCCCATATAGGCTCCGCCACTCTGTAACCGCCGGGACCGAGTTGGTGGACCCCTAAGTTCAACTGCCGCATTTCTTTCCCCCACTGACTTGATTCGGAGGTTGCGCTGCTCTCGCACTTGATCTTGAACTCCTTGTAGTCATCTTCGCTGATCAAAGGATATTTCGCCTTGATCTTCTCATAAATATCACCTTTTTTAATCATTGCCTTCACCGTGCTTCTCCAAGTAGACAGGGCCATGCTCATCCTCGTGAGGGCGGCACTGTTCACTTCATTCCCTGAGAGGTGTTTGTTTGCAAAGTCAACGGGGAACTTGCAGCTTCGTGAAGAGGAGGCTGCGCAAATTCCCTCGGTCCTTATGCCTTAGGTTCTCGGTGTTGATCGAGACGGTGCTCCGGAGAATGCACCCGAGCTGAACTGAGTACCCCTTGACTACTTGTTTGGGCGCCGTTGGATGCCCGTCGGAGTTCACTTCAGTAAATTCCTCCTTGACGGTGCCGAGCACGCTCGGGCGCCGGTCCTTCCGTTGCCTCTTCGGTTGGCTGCCATCTGTGCGTGCGCCGCCATCATCAGTGGTGGCATCCTCCCCGACGCCACTAGGGGTTGTGTAGTCAGGATCGGTGTCTTCTGCGGCGTCCTCATAGCGGCGAGGTTCTTCCTACAGCTCCTGGGACAGCTCCCAGAATTGCTTGCCGCCCGAACCACCGGCCTCATCGTTGTGGGCCATGTTTCGCTCTAAATAGGAAAAAAGTTTGGTCAAAAAGTTGGTTATTGTCAAGGAACAAGATCGTGGTCTCATCATTTAGGGTTTGTCGACACCGAGGCATCCTAAAAGCTAAGCTTTTATCATTTAGGGTTTGTCGACGCCGAGGCACCCTAAAAGCCTAAGCGTACACCATTTAGGTTCTCATCGACACCGAGGCACCCTAAAAGCTAAGCTGGGAAGGAGAATTCTAAGTTGGGCCTAATCACTTGGCTCTATTGCCACCTATGGTTTAATGCAGCAAGAATAAAGGGGCAGTTGATCCTACTTAATTAAGTACTAAGACCCCGGCCCATGCATTAGTCACAAGTACCCCATATGTCCTATTTTTAGCAAAGTCATGCTAAAATTCACGGAAAATTTTAGCATGACCTTTGCTGAAAATAGGACATATGGAGTACCCGAATTTGCCGGAACGGAAGTTAATTGACATTCCAGCAAACTCAAGGGCCTCTCGGGGTACCTGCAAAATCATCACGACACGATGGTCGGAGACAAAACCCAACAAACTAGCAAAGTTACTGACGTGTTTACAGAAATTGTTTTCTGTAAAAGATGACCATCATCTTTACAAGTCTTTCTCAATGTGATCAATTGATGGATCAACACGTAAAACATGTCCAATAACAGTTCTGAACTCCTGCCAAACAGTAAAACTGAACACAACATATGATCATCTTTACAAGCCTAACAGTTCTTTACAAACACGTAAAACATGTGATCATCTTTACAAGCCTAACAGTTCTGAACTCCTACCAAAACTGAACACAACATATACCAAGGAAAATCAACACTTCTAGATTCATATCAGACTAACAGCCAACACTGCATAACAGTTCTGAACTTCTGCCAAAGCTGAACACAACATATACCAAGGGAAATCGACAGTTTGGGGTCACAGTTTGCCCCCAAATGGACAGTTAACAGAAAGAAAAAATAATAATACTTGCATGTTCAAAGAAAAGCACAAGAACTTTATAGCCCCTTTTCTACTTTCTTTTATTCCATAGGTGAGCAAGAAACTTTGGTCTTGTAGTTACAGTCCTACAGAACAAAGCTAACATAATTCTAGATGCCGCACATCATGTCCAGAAGATCAAAATGGCATAGGGGGCTGATGATTCAAGATACAATTGTGGAACAATCACAGCAGTAGTAGGAAAGTAGTAGTTCACAAAGATTATGTTTCAACTAGTGTGTTAGAAGGCTGGTATATGCAACTAGGGTGTTAGTATCTTTAGTGGAGTATACAATGCAGAACCAGGCACAGAGAATTATACAGTATTAGTTTGGAAAAGAATGAAGCTGCCATCCTTTTTATTAACCTATTAAGCTTATTATTTGGTCACAGAAAGTAGTACTACTTCCACTACTAAAGTACAACAATAGAATAAACTGTGCATGTGTACTTGGTAGCTCACTCACATTACCAGTTCACTTACAAAAATAGCACTATAGTGTTCCCTCGCACATTTGTACTAGCATATAGAGATTTTCGAATACCAGAGGAGTAGGAGCAGAACATGTATACCAGAGGAGTAGGAGCAGCACTATATGTGGACTTACTCGATCAGCAAACAAACTCTCCTTCTTACTGGTCTTGAAAAGCGCCAACTGAAACTCCTCCTGCACCACGTCAACGCACAAGCATCACAATTCAGGTTATTCATCACTCATCATATAGTACTGCATTATCTGAATCGATGAGAATAGTATGAAATCAATGCTTTCCATACCAAGGTTGTGTGTAATCATCTTTCACACTTATCTACAAGACCACAACAGTTGCCGATAATTACCAACTCCTGACAGTTTCAGACTACAGCAGTTTCAGTTAACTGTTTTTTAGACTACAACAATTTCAATGAACTTGCAAGATGGAGCCAACAAGTAACAGTAAAGCACACATACTAAATGACATTGGAGAAATAAAAGACAACAGTACGGCAGCTCCAGCTACTTCGCATAGGTTCAAACAGATCCAAAAGTGTGTTTATGGGGTAAAGGGGATTATTATGCAGATTCAGACATGTAGGCTCCAACGAATTTATTGTGGTAATCAGGATAAATGCAGATAACAGTGCTATGCAACAAATTTAAGTCACATCAGCTGTCTACACAAAAGAACATAGTAGCATGCAGGGTCATCGCACAACAAGGCAGCAAATATTACATTTTACAGGAGATGAAGCATACTACAAACAGTGGCTAGAACTGCAGATTTACAAATTAAAGGACACAAACTCAAGCAAGCTTCCTGAACAATACCCTGACAGAAAACATAGGACAAGCAATGAATTTCTATAACTAGCAGAGATCATGTGCAGCTGCAGTGACTATCATTTGTATTCTTGTTGCTAAAACTTGCCAAGTTTATGTTTAGGTAAGGAGTAGAAAGAAGAGGAGCTCATTTGTCAGTGCTGCCTTGATTCAATGGAGCCTAAACTCCACAAATAGCAATTCATTTGTATTTGACATAAACAAGCCAATTCATTTGTATTCTCTTCTCTTCTCTGAATGCACTCCTCTCTCCACAAATTCAGAATCAACACTATAGTAGTAGCAGGTATCTTCTTGGCTTGTTGGCTTGTATGGAAGCTTGTGTTATTGCTTACTAAGGTACTGAACTGATCAGAACTTCAGAACAGTGAGCTTTACATACTAATTTCAGAGGGATTTGAACCTAATTTGACCTAAATTCGAGAGGGATTTGACCTAAACCTAGCAAAAGAGAGAAGAAGAGGGCATGGCCGGGAGGGAGGAGAGGAGGAAGAGAGGCAGAGGGAGGAGGGCAATGAAGATTACCTGACCACGATGAGGTGGTGGCCGGAGCGGAGACGACGGAGGGCGGAGACGACGAGCTTGGGGGAGGCGGGGATAGACGGCGGGGAGGTCGCGAGGTGCTCGGGCATCCTCTCCTGGTGGACGCGGGGGCGTCGTCGGGGACGAAGACGTCGACGCTGTGGATTTTGCCGCCGCGGGAGGCGATGCAGTCGGAGATCCGGGACGGTGAACTGCGCACGGAGGCCAGGGGAGTCAGTCAGGGGGAGGCGGGCTTACGGGCGGAGGAGGACGGGCGGAGGAGGAGGGGGGCTTACGGGCGGCGGCGCAGTGGGTCGGGTAGTGGGTCGGAGAGATGTGAGATTGGGAGAGAAGGACGAACGCGAGATGGACAACACACACAAGGGGGAAGGTTAGTAATGGCGCACCATCTAGGGGTGCGCCATTAGTAACTTTTTTTTTCTGATAGCAATGGCGCACCCCCTCTGGTGCGCCATTAGTAACTTTTTTTTTCTGATAGCAATGGCGCACCCTTCTCTGGTGCGCCATTAGTAACCTTTTTTTTCATTATTTTTTGTTGCATCTAATAATTTGTTTTTTTATCAAATTTATTATTTTCATGAGGACTAGAACAGAAGATATCATCAATTTTTTTTTAAAACTATCATCAAATTTGTTTTTTATTTTTAATTGAAGATATCATCAAATTTGTTATTTGAAAATATCATCAAATTTGTTATTTAAAAATATCATCAATATTGTTTTTGGATTTTTAGTTGCATTCATTTGTGAATTGGTAAAACATTTATGAATATGAAAAAATATCATCAAAATTTCAAAAAATATTCATGAATTCAAAAAGTGCCCATGAAATTTAAAAATATTCATGAGTTCAAAAAATATTAACAAATTCAGACTATGATTACAATCGAGAAATGAAGGCTAGAATTTAAATACAATCGATCTTAGCTAGCTATCTGTTCACAATCTTCTTGCCCTTATTTTTTGTAAATGGAGTTCTTCTCTTGAACGGACGTCCTTTAGGTAGGGTGGTCCTGCTTCTTCTTGTGGTGTATGCTGATACTTCATCGTCGTCGTCATGTTCCATCTTCGGGTCGCCGTACTTGTCGAAGTCTTGCTCATTGGCGACTCCATCCATTCCGATGATCTTCCTTTTGCCTCTCCTCACGACAACACGACTGGGCTTTGACGGGTCGGTAATGAAGAAGCATTGGTCCACTTGGGAAGCCAGTACCCATGGCTCATTTTTCGCGGTGACGTTCACGCCTGCGGTCTTGGATTTGGCTTCGGGTATAACCATGGTGGTGAAATACCGGTCTTCTTTTATGACGCTCTTGGCCCATCTGACACAGAACATCGGGACCTTCTCTCCAGCGTAGCTCAGCTCCCAGATCTCCTCGATCCTTCTGTAGTATCTGTCCTTGTCGTTACCGGTGTAGGATTCCATCGTTACCTCGGAGTTCTGATAACCATCGCTCTTCATGTCCTTGTCCTCGGTGTAGAATGTGTAGCCGTTGATATCGTACGCCTCATACGTCATCAGGTTGTGCTCGGCGCCCTGTGACAAGGCGAATATGAGTTGTTCTTCCGCGGAAGAATCCTCATGTAAAGGGTACGACAGAAGCTTCTGCTTGAACCAACGCGTGAAACATGAGTTGTGCTCTTTGATTATATCTCCGTCCGTCCTCTGTTGGCCTCGGTCATTGTACGTCTTCTCAATAAAGGTTTTGTGCTCTACCACCCAAGGATCGACCACGTCTATGTGTTGTAGCGCGACTAGGTTTGCTCTTTCAAAGTCGGCGAGTCGACCCTCGAAGTCGACATGCATTTCGCGGCGACCCTCACGGTGACCCCATCCAGCGAGCCTGCCGAGGTGCCTGTTGACGGGCAGACCAACGGGGTTCTCGATGCGTAGATAATTCATGCAGTAGGAGATGCACTCTTCGGTCAGAAAGCCCCTGGCTATGCTTCCCTCTAGACGTGACATGTTGCGAACGTATCCTTTGATGACACCATTCATCCTTTCGAACGGCATCATGCTGTGCAGGAACGTCGGCCCGAGTTGGATGATATCCTCCACGATATGGACCAGCAGATGCACCATAACGTCGAAGAATGTGGGCGGGAAGTACATCTCAAGCTCGCATAGTATCACCACGATCTCTTCATGTAGCCTTCTGAGTTGCCTCACGCCAACCGACTTCCGAGAGATGACGTCGAAAAAGTTGCATAGGCCAAATAGCGTTTCACGGACGTGCGCGTCCATGATCCCACGGATTGCAACTGGAAGTATCTGCGTCATCAGCACGTGACAATCGTGAGACTTCATCCCGCTGAACTTCTGCTTCGCTGAGTCTAGGTATCTGCTTATCTTCCCCGCGTAACCGTAAGGAAGTTTTACTCCTACGAGGCAGGTGAAAAACTGATCGATCTCCTCCGCGACGACTTTCCGTGTCCTGCTTCGCCTCATCATCATCATCATCATTAGCGTGAAACTCCTCCCTGATGCCCATTGATTTCAAGTCTGCCCTTGCTTTCGGCCCATCTTTGGTCCTCTCTGGCATGTTGAGCAGGGTACCAAGCAGACTCTCGCACACGTTCTTCGTGATATGCATGACATCAAGGCTGTGAGGCACACGGTGGATCTTCCAGTACGGCAAGTCCCAGAAAACAGACCTCGTTTTCCATACCTTCAGCAGCGGCTCTAGCGCCTTTCGCTTCTTTCCCGGCTCTGGCGCCTTTTGCTTCTTTCCCGGCAGTGGGCAATCTTTCCAATTTTTCAACAGCTCGTCTATTTCCTCGCCGCTCCTCGTACGCGGGCGTCTTCGGGGTTCGGTTTCACCATCGAACAGATCCTTGCGTTTCCTCCACGGGTCATCGTCGCGAAGCCACCTTCGATGTCCCATGAACACGGTTTTCGAAGACCCGGGATCTCTATATAGCTAGCGATACGTTGTGTCATCCATGCACCTGATGCATCCAGAAAATCCGTGGACCACCTGCCCCGCGAGATATCCGTAACCGAGATAGTCGTGCACCGTCGTGAGCAGTGCGGCTCTCATAGGGAAATATTCTTTCTCTGCGGCGTCCCACGTATTGGCTGGCGTTTTCCACAGCGTGTCTAGCTCCTCTTTCAGCAGCCCCAGATACAGATTGATGTCGTTCCCTAGTTGTTTCGGTCCTTCAATTAGCATACTCATGTGAATGTACTTCCTCTTCATGCACAACCGGGGGGGAAGGTTGTACATCCACACAAACACAGGCCAGGTGCTATGTGCGCTTCTCTGGCTACCAAACGGATTGACTCCATCGGTGCTCGCGCCCAGCACGATGTTCCTTGGATCCTTCCCAAATTCTGGGTGTTCGAAGTTCAACGCTTGCCACTGGCTCCCATCCTTAGGGTGACTCAGCATCTTGTCTTTTTTATTTATCTCCGGATCATTTGCGTCATCTTCTCGCTTCTTCTCCTCCCTATCCGCGTGCCAACGCAGGAGCTTTGCTACCTTAGGGTCCGCGAAATACCGCTGCAGACGAGGAGTGATCGGAAAGTACCACACCACTTTTCGAGGAGCTTTCTTCCTCTTCTTGTATCGAGTGACGCCGCACACCGGACATATGGTAGACTCCGCGTGCTCGTCCCGATAAATGATGCAATTGTTCATGCACACATGGTATTTCACGTGCGGTAAATCCAGAGGACACACGATTTTCTTCGCCTCCTCGAAACTGGTCGGGCACTTGTTCCTCTTGGAAAGACGTTCGTGCCAGAATGACATGTTCTCGTCGAAGCATGCGTCGGTCATTTTGTGTTTTACCTTCATCTCCAGAGCCATGAGCGTTACTTTCAGGCGGGTATCCTCGGGCATGCATCCTTCATACAATGGAGTAACCGCGTCTATCTCCAGTTGATCCAGCTTGGCTTTTTCTCGGGCGGCAGCTCTTGTGTTATCCATCTGCTTGAGAAGAAGCTCTTGAATATGAGGGTCCTGCACCCAGCCCATCGATGGTCCATCGTCGTCTGCTCCGCCGGCATCTTCATCTTCATGATCATGCCCTTCGTCTGCTCCGGCATCTTCCTCATCATCATGTCCGGCATCTTCTACATGATGACTGTGTACAGCATCACCGTCGTGATCATGTCCTAGAGATTCTTCGTCTTCTCGCCCGCCCGAGCCGCGGTGGTTGTCTTGCTGCCCTTCCTCATTTCTTGCCCGGCCCCCATGGACGACTTCATAGTCATCTTCATCACCTTGCCACCGATAGCCATCCATGAAACCACGCAAGAGCAGGTGGTCCCGCACCTGCCCGGAATCCGGGTCCGCAATAAGGCTCTTCAGCTTGCATCTTCGACACGGACATCTTATCTCCGTCTCGTTCTTTTGAAGCATCTCGGCCTTCGCGGAGCTCAAAAACCTATTCACGATGCCTTCGGTCATCGTGCGGACCATGGTCGCCTCCGGGGTAGAGCAAAACGATATTTTAGAACCAAGAAAAAAATATGGCATGACTTCCCCTAAAAATAGGACCAAAAAGAATGCATAGTGCCAAAATTCTCGCCGAAACGGAAATAAATCAACATTCCGGCAAAATATTGGCAACTATCGCATTTCAAATACCGGTACCTGCAAACACAAACATATATGCAACACCACAAACATATCCAACACCACAAACATACATAGATCTAGCTAGGCCATAAAAAGTGCATGTGCACGTTGTTGGAGGGAGAACAACATAAAGATGGCTTCCCCCTTACTTACCTATCAAAAAAGGTAATTTAACCACTTAATTTGGATGAATTTATGGTGCAAATGAGGTGAGGAGGAGGAGGCAGCCGAGACAAGCTTGGAGGAGGTGGAGAGAATGAAGTGGGGAAAATGAGTGGGTAGGTGTGGCTGTTCAAAATATCTAGCTGGTCCCAGGTTACTAATGGCGCACCACCTACAAATGCGCCATTAGTAACCCTGGTTACTAATGGCGCACCTGCTGGTGGTGCGCTATTAGTAGTTTTGCAAAAAAATAATAATAAAAAAATACACTAATGGCGCACCAGGGCACAGTGCGCCATTACTAGTTTATACACTGGTGCGCCATTAGTAGTTTTGCAAAAAAAAAAAAATATAGTAGTGGCGCACTATGAGGCTGGTGGCGCACTGTGCCCTGGTGCGCCATTAGTATGTTTGGAAAAATAATAATTTTTTTATTACTAAGGGCGCACCGTGTGTCTGGTGCGCCATTAGTGTCTTTCACACTAATGGCGCACTAGCACATGGTACGTCACTGCTATATAGTAGTGGCGCACCACATGTCTGGTGCGTCATTAGTGGCCATTTCATCAATAGCCCTTTTCCTAGTAGCGCGGTGGCCGGTAGGTGGAGAAGAAGGCCGTGATCCGCATGACAAAGAGGCGAGCTGTGCGTCATGTGCGGAGCAAGATCGGATCGCATGCAAGTAGATAGAATTCAAAGCCAGGAGTGTTTGACATCGGAGCCGAGCAATGAGCAGGACCTCCTCCGCCTCCTGCTCCAGTGTCCTTTGACGGTAGCATTTGCATACCATTTATTTCAAGCCTTTGGATCTACGTGCTTGCATGGAAGTAAATTCTATCCTGAAGATGACATGCGTGTCCTTGCAAATTGTTTTTCTCCATTTCTCCATCTAGATGACACGCGTGCTTAGCTTTTTCTCCATCTACTCCCTCCGTACCTAAATATAAGTCTTTGTAGATATTTCACTATGGACTACATACGGAGCAAAATAAGTGAACTGTACTCTAAAATGCATCTATATACATCCGTATGTGGTCCATAATGAAATATCTACAAAGACTTATATTTAGGAACGGAGGGAGTACGTGATAATATCTTTTTCTTCAAAAAAATACATGCTATTATCTGTTACACTTGAAAATACTTATTGTTGGGATGGATCTGCTCATGTACACTCCCTCCGTTCCTAAATATAAGTCTTTGTAGAGATTTCACTATGGACCACATATGGAGCAAAATGAATGAATCTACACTTTAAAATGCATCTATCTACATCCGTATGTGGTTCATAGTGGAATCTCTATAAAGACTTATATTTAGGAACGGAGGGAGTATGTTTTAAATCCTTCAAAAATTCCCGCAGCTACATGCGGGCTTTTATCTATTTAGGCATATGTCTCTATAATGATAGGCGGCGTGCAAATCATGTGCAATTTACTAGTATGTATTAGTACTAAAATTATATCGTCGTGCGTGCGTTGTCGTTTTGGCCGGTCTTATAGAAATGCATGCAACAAATTTGGCATATATGGAGTCTAATGGATCATGGCCTCACAATCATATCACCCGACCATTGGCCATCGGCTTCGCCTAAATATAAACATAATGCAACGCCGGCATATATCTCGATCAACACCAGCATTCGTCGTCTGTCACAACTCACAAAGAGAAATCGACAAGAAGATGGCCGCCAAGCGTGAGGCCAGCGTTGCCGGGCAGCTGCTCGTCGTCGCCCTCGTGGTGGTGGCGGCCCCATCATCCGTGCCGGTGGCCAGGGGGGAGGCGAAGGCCGCTTGCCTCAGCGAGTACTCCAAGCTCTGCGGCAAAGACGAGAAGAAGGACGCGGCGTGCGCCACCATGGTCGACAAGGCCTGCGGCACCGAGGCCAACAGCGTGGCCTTCATCGAGCGCTTGTTTGCCGAGCTCGCCACGGTCGGCCAAAAGAAGCGTGAATCAAACACCCAGCCCACGTCCGGGGGGCAGGATGCCCTGAACGGATCCGTCGACAAGCATGGCGGCTGCCCCGGCAACAAGACGGTCTATGCATTCTCCTCCCATTGCGCCGTGGACTGCGACATGGCATGCAAGGATCCTGCTTGCTCCGACCGCTGCTACATCGACTGCCCCTACACGGCCGCGAGGTTCGGCTACATCATGGCCACCCCGGCCAACAAGAAAGCCATAGGGGAAGACATGGATTGCTTCAAGCGTTGTGCAAAGGAAAAGGATGCCACGAATGACAAGTGCCTCGTTTCATGCAAGCTCATTTCTCCTGCCCTCGTCTCGGCCCCGCCCCATGGCGCTTGAAAATGCATTCATTTGTTCTACATTCATCTTCTCACATGTACTCATATCTGGACTCAAAGGAAAAAACATGTATTCATATCTCTCTCTCTCTCTTTTTCTCTGAGCCTCAACTCGCTTGTTTGAATTGCACCCGGAACGTCTCCCTCGCATTATGAAATGAGAGGATCTGTCTAACCTCGCATTACCATACATATATTTTCTAGAAAACAGTATGATTGAGCTAGCTAGGAGCAACCATCAGATATATATAGGTGAACGCACGTCATAATCATATTGTACTGTCCTGCATTTTCCTCACCTATCACTAATTTTCCTTACAAGAAACAATGAGATGTCCTTGCATGACTGTGTCTCGATTGTGCTCCATCAATCAACATGGAGACATTTCCATGTGAAGAACACATTGTCTGTACTGATTTTCCCTACAATAGGAGGTTATGTTTATGAAAAATAATCTTAGGAGTTCATTTTTTATTTCTCGAATCACCTGCTTATAGATTCTTTTCTTTTTGAGTAAATGATTAGGCCAAAAAGCCACTATTCTGAATATTAGTTCACATAATTTTATCTTACAAGCCTATTTTTTATAAGCACTATGGTGTTGTTCTTGTGTTAGGATGTCGGGTGTAAATGTTTCAGAGATCGCAAGCAATAATATGTCATTCGAGTTATCGAGGGACTGAACAATTATTTGGTCATGTTCTAATGATTTGTTCTTTTGCTATTTGTTTATTGGCACATATGCTAACTTTTAAATAAAAAACTCCACAGTTTCAGTATGATAATTGTTCACTTATACTTTTTGTTTTGTGATTCACCAGAAACTTATAATTTATACTTGAGCCCTTTTACGGTGATTGGGGCGGTACTGGGAGTACTTTCAAGTACTTACCCCTTCGATTTTTATTAGCCGTCCGATCTGGTGGGGGATTAAAAATGAATTAACTTAATTAGTTTAATCAGAGAAGGGCATAATGGTCCAGGGTAAAAAATATTTTTTCAACCGATCACGTCCACGACCAGAACCACGTCTAGATCTAGTAGCTCGGTCAAGTCCTCCTTCTCGTCCTCTTCCTTCTGTCCGACAAGCCCGGCGAGAGGAACCAATTCACCGTCGTCGGCGTCGTTCTCGTCCTCCTCCTGGTCCCCTTCACTATAAAAGACGTGGTCGGCGGCAGGAAGAAGAATAAGGCGTGACATCTGCGGCGGCAGTGTCGGTGGCGACGGCGGCGGCGGTATAGGAGAAAGCCCCCCACTGATCCCATCGCTTCCGGACTTGCATCTTAAGGTATGAATCGCCTGAATCTCAACTTACTTTGATTCGTAGCCTTCACTTCCTACTTAGATTTGTTTAGTCATCATCGATTTAGGTTTCCCTAGTGCATGCAATTCAATTTAGCAGTACTTACATCTCTGATCACGTCTGATTTTTATTAGCCGTCCGATCTTGCGGGGAATTAAACTTGAGTTTAGAGTCATCCATGCTAGGATAGTACTTTGGGATGATTGGTTTCCCTCACATGTCAAACGAGCAAAGTCTTTTCCATGCACTTGTCTTTGCCTATAAGCTATTTTACACCTGCAACATTGATAAACAGAAAGATGTTGATGATTGGTTTCCCTCACATGTCATATGCAGGAAGACATGGCGTATGCAAGTGATGAGAGTATGTTCGAGTATCTAAATGTTGTCAGCAAGATGTTTGATAGTGAGGCTGAAGGCTATGAATTCTACAACAAATATGCTCTTGAAAAAGGTTTTAGTGTGAGGAGAAGCTACGTTGAGTGGGATGGATCCAACAAATACATAATTTTAAGGAAAATTGTGTGTAGTCGTCAAGGGTTTCGCGAAGAGAAGCACATGAAAAGAAAGATGGAAGATAGAAAGAGGAGGCCACGAAGTTTAACTCGTGTTGGGTGTAATGCTAAATTGGTCATTACGAGACAGGAGGAAACCGGTCGGTGGTTTGTCAAGGATTTCATCGATGAGCACAGCCATCCTCTAGCCCCACGGGATCTTTCTTGTCTGCTGCGTTCGCACAGACGAATTAGCGATGAGCAGAAAGCGGACATTGCGGACATGGAAAAATGTGGGATCCGCAAATACCGTATTATGGATATTTTGTGCTTTCAATACGGTGGATTTGATAAGGTTGGATGCATAAAGAGGGACATTTATAATTTCTGCCATGCTAATAAGCAGGAGACAATCAGTGCCGGTGATGCTAATACGGTGATCATGCACATGATGGCGAGGCGAGAGCGAGATGTGGATTTTTTCTTCAAGTACTTGGTAGACGAGCATGGCCATCTGAAGGGACTGTTCTGGGCTGATAGTCAATCGCGACTTGACTACGAGGCTTTCGGAGACGTCATTGTTTTCGATAGCACATACAGAACCAACAAATACAATCTGCCATTCGTGCCGTTTGTCGGGTTGAATCACCACCGCAGCACTGTTATTTTTGGCTGTGGTATAATTTCTCATGAAACAAGCCAGGCATACGAGTGGATGTTGCGGACCTTTTCTGATTGCATGGCACAGAAGCATCCGATATCTGTGATCACAGATGGGGACCTTGCAATGCAGAGAGCAATCAGGGTGGTCTGGCCAGACTCAAACCATAGACTATGTATATGGCACATTCAGCAGAACATTGTACGCCATCTGCATGATGACGACGTAAAGGAGGAATTCAGATCTTTCATTTATGATACTTCTTTCATTGAAGAGCATGAGATAGAATGGATACACTTCTTACAACGGAATAAAGTAACCAGTGAGGAGTCTTGGCTGCATCAGATGTATCAGATGAGAAAGTTGTGGTGTGCTCCATATCTTGAGGGGCGTTGTTTCCTAGGATTGAGCAGCAATCAGAGGAGTGAGAGCTTGAACTCTGTGCTACATACGCATCTTGAGGGTAAGATGTCGTTGTTTGAAATGCTAGAGCACTATGAGCGTTGCCTTGCGTCGCGACGGATTAACGAAGCTCTCCAAGACGTCGAAGCCTTGCAGTCCGTTCCATTTACAGAGGAAAATGCTTCGCCGCTTGAGAAACACGCCGCAACAGTTTTCACACCTAGTGTCTTTAAGATGGTCTTATGGAGCATAGATGCTGTCAGCAAATGTCAGATCAGAGAGATACTAGATGGATCAGAAGATTCCACTTATGTTGTGTCCAAGCAGGAAAGAATGGATAAAAAGTTTGGAGTGCGCATTGAAGAGCAAGGAGGTCTTTTGCACAGGGTGAGTTGTTCTTGCCGTAAGCTGGAATGCGCAGGCACACCATGTTCCCACATTTTTTACATATTGGGGATTTTAAAACAAACAATTCTGCCCAGTTGTTGCGTTCCCACTAGGTGGACTATGAATGCAAAATGTGCATACGCACCTACCAGAAAAAACCAGATGTATGACTATTCGGTAAGCCTGCAGAGGTACCGCGAGTTGCGGAATTGTAGTCACGCCGCAAGTTTCAAGGCATGCCACTCTGATGAGGACTATCACCGTCTAAAGATGCTTTTGGAAGCACAACATCATGGCAAGCAATCAAGTTTTGAACAAGCTGACAGCAAGGAGTCAACTAATGCTCAGCATAACAGCATTAGGTTTGGCCCGTTGATGCCGCACTCGGAGAAAGTTGATAAGGTTCTGGATCCCGTGCATGTGCCAGGCCGAGGTGCACCGAAGAAAAGGCTGCAGGCAAAGACAAAGAAGTCAAGATCACAGAATATGTGTGGCTATTGCAAGAATCCTGGTCACAATCGACGTAAATGCGCTAAATTGCTAGAGGTACGAAATATGTTCATATTTATTTTTTGCATGTGTTTTACTCATAATTGATGTCCATGTGATTTATTCTATTCTTCTGTGTAGGATCTCGAGGCTGAACTGTGATGTCTACATACAGCATGAACTGACGATGAGCCAGAGAAAGTCGTGTGCCATTCAGCTTTGTGTGACGTGGTCTTTACATTCTATTTCATCGTGACAGTAATTTAGTGAAGTGCGGTTGTACTGCCATGTTACTGTATTAGTTCGACATCTTTCGTTTTCATTTCTGTGTGTATCATTTGATGTCCAACTTTAAGAATGATGATGTATTTCGAACAGGAATAAGGGCTAGCATGGAGCACTTGTTATTTTCGAGTAGAATAATTTTTGTGATGTATTTCTGCACGCCATATCTCGCGCGTTGTTCTCGTGTAACTAAAAAGAGTCCCACCTCGCCCCTCGACCAGCTCCTTTACCTGCTTAAATACCTTCATCGAGGTGATTTTAGCAAGCGTTGGTCCTCATTGTAGGATGAATGTGATTCTTCACCCTTACTATGGTTGTCATGCATATTCATAATCATCAATGCATATTCTTCATTTAGAGATCATTAATGACTGATGTATTTTTAAATAAGCGGGGCCCAGTGGGGTGTGCTTGGAAATATTTGAGAAACCTCCATGCACGTTCATCTTCGCTGCATGCAAATCGGGCGGCAGCCGCTGTGCCAGCAGCTGTCAAGGCCTTGATGAATCACTATTCACATGCAGGTCCCCGACTCTTGCATGCAGGTGCCTGGTTTTTGCATGAAGGTCCTTGGGTCGCATCATTGGTTGAGGAAGTATCTCTAGAGTGTTTCGAACTGACATTGCCCAGGGCATAAAAAATCAAAAACATACAAAACCTTGGAACCTCCCAAATCACCCAAATCACCTCCTCCAAATCACCCAAATTTTCTTGTACATGGTGACACACATGTGCCAAACATGTCTATGAAAGAAATTTTTGGAAAAAATTATTTTACAATGCCCCCTTGAGGCATAGACCGATGTTTTCAGCAGTCAGTCTAGAGGGCATTATAAATTCAAAAAAATTCAAAAAAATACAAAACCTTGGAAACCTAGCATTGTTTGTGCAAGAGATCATGTGTGCCAAAATTGAGGTGATTTGGAGGTGGTCGAAAAAATGCCCGCATTCCGGAGGGACCATTTGGTCAACTTAAGCCAGTTTTTGAAAAAAGGAGAATTTTTCCACCACCTCCAAATCACCCCAATTTTCCTGTACATGGTGACACACATGTGCCAAACATGTCTATGAAAGAAATTTTTGGAAAAAATTATTTTACAATGCCCCCTTGAGGCATAGACCGATGTTTTCAGCAGTCAGTCTAGAGGGCATTATAAATTCAAAAAAATACAAAACCTTGGAAACCTAGCATTGTTTGTGCAAGAGATCATGTGTGCCAAAATTGAGGTGATTTGGAGGTGGTCGAAAAAATGCCCGCATTCCGGAGGGACCATTTGGTCTTAAGCCAGTTTTTGAAAAAAGGTGAATTTTTCCACCACCTCCAAATCACCCCAATTTTCTTGTACATGGTGACACACATGTGCCAAACATGTCTATGAAAGAAATTTTTGGAAAAAAGTATTTTACAATGCCCCTTAGGCATAGACCGACGTTTGGAAGTTTCATTCAAAAAAATACAAAACCTTGGAAACCTAGCATTGTTTGTGCAAGAGATCATGTGTGCAACATGTCTATGAAAGAAATTTTTGAAAACAATTATTTTACAATGTCCCCTTGAGGTATAGACCGACGTTTTGAGCATTAAATCAGGGTGTGTACAACTCTAGCTTGTTTTTGCCAAAATGCAGCATGATGGACAGGCTGCAATGGAAATAATGGTGACAAATGAAAAAAATGAAATAGACAAAAAAAGCCCGCCTACTTGCCCGCTTTCACAATTCAACGGCCTGCGTACGACTAGTAACCCAATCATTTATTGGGCCAGGATGCAGAGGCCCGCCAGATTGTGAAAACAGGTAGCAAGTAGGCCCCACAGGGCAGGGACGGAGACGGTTAGGCAATGTGCTGCCCGCTTTAGAAAGGAACTTGAGAGGGAAAGCTCAGCCCGCTATATAAACCGGTGCTAGCTCCCCTCGCTCGGCGAGGTGGGACTAAACTCCCTGCACCCCTGGGATGTGCCCGGCGCGAAGCTCGCTTGGGCCTAATTCGGGTGGGCCGTCCCACGCCAGCCTCACCCGCTGGGTCGCTGGATGGACCGTTGGGCCATCTCGTTGTCTGCGCCTGAGGCCTGCATGCATGGGAAGGGCGGCGACGTGGGTTTGCATGCGCGGGTGGCGGACGTGCATGCATGCGAGCGAGGCGATTAAAACCTTGTTTTCACACTTTTCGATTCAACGTGGCAATTAAAACCTTGGTTTCACACTTTTTTGATCCACCCGCATGTATTCAACGTGGCAATTAAAGCCTTGGTTTCACACTTTTTTGATCCACCCGCATCTATTCAACGTGGCAATTAAAGTGGCATATGGATCGTTCGACGCGGCTAGTTTGAACGTAAGCGCGGTCGGTTCCCTTCCCTTCCCCTTTCCCTATTTAAACCACCAGCCCTCACCTTCTGCACACATCCATTTGCGCCGCCCTTCTCTTCTTCCCCAAACCCAGAGCACTCTCTGAGCGAGCCGCGAGGATGCAGTACAACGGCCCCACCTACCGGCTCCCACCGACCGTGCCGGAGAGACAGTATCCGGCCGGCGTCGTCGTGGAGAGCACGCTTCGCGTGTGGGCGTTCTCACGCTGGAGGGGTGCAAGGGGCTTTGCCCAGTGGTTCCTCCGTGCGGGCTTCGCCCACCTCCCGGCGGGCTCGCCGGTGATGTTCCGACTGGATGAAGTGCGTCCAAACTCCTGGTCTCCGCCGATAGGGCTCACCGTCACCTTCACCAACAGATTTGATGCGTACTACCTCCTCGGCAAGGTGTTTTGGTGTGGATGCGAATTCATCGCATTCACAACCCACAACATCTTCACAAACTTCGACTGCGTCTTCCCCACCCGCGACGGTATGCACACCCTCCCCTACTACATCGGCGAGGACGGGATGGAGAGGAGCACTGGAGAGGAGGCGCAGTGAAGATGGTGGTGAAGGCCCGGTCTCGTCAGCTTGTCTTGCCTTAGCGTGTTAGGGCAAGTTTTTTATCTTTTAAATATTTCTATTAAGAGCAAATCATGTTGTTGGTTCTACGTGAACTTTATCTATCCGAACTATGTTATGATTTCTACCCGTCTATTTGATATGTTGTTGGTTATCTGTGTTTTGCTTGCTATTTCTATCTTCTTCCCTTGATATTTCTATCTTATTTGACGTCAAAACCAGCAAGTTTTTGGGGTTAGCTCAGATTTCACGCGGCCCACGGGGGGTGCGCGCTTGATGAAAAAATTGGTGTCATTCAACTTAGCCGTTCGGGTAGCAGGGGATGTTCCATCTGGGAAGACGGATTTTTTCGGCATGCTTGAAATGGACCCAAAAAATTTTTGAAACCCTTGTACCAACATGACAAGCATGCATGCCAACTGGAAATTGTTTGCGACGTTGCATGGTTTTGTAGGCTATAATGATTACACGTGTAGATGAAAGGCACGAAAAAACAGTTTCAACAAAGACAACATAAATGATTTTTTACAAGTTTTATAGATGGAAACTTCTTTAGATGCAATGCCATCTCACAAACAACTCAGAAACAACTGTATGATTGATCATAAAACACATGCATTGTTGTTCAAAGAACTGTCTCATGAATAAATTGTACCATAATTGCGAACATAGTGTGAAACAGAAAAAAATGTTTGTTTGCAACAAAATAATCCTGGTTTGAAGCTTAAACTGGTTGAAAAACAATTGAGCCTACTCCATATGGTCTTCTGCACTGCCAAAATCCAGTGACCTCTTGCGTTGCGACGTTGGAGATTGCGTCGGGCTTGGCGACGACCCATGTGCTTCAATCTTTTTCTCTTTAACATCAATGTAACCATACAACTGAAGTTGTTCTTGTTCTTTCTCCGCCAACTCTCTAGCAAGACCCTCCATTTCTTGGATTCTCACTTCCTGTAGAAAACCATAGGAATTGTATTAGGAAGAACTTAAAAATGACGTAGCCATAAACTAGATGCATGTAACATGTAAAATTTGAACCTCTGGATCAATGTCATCCTCGGGAAAACAACCCGTAGTTCTATTGTACACAATGTACAGGTGACATGTCTTGCTGCCATTCAGATCAGAAAGCATTTTTTCTACATCATCTGGTCCTGCAATCAAGAACATTCCTTCTGGCAGCTTCCACGCAGACCCGGGTAAGAAGTAGTACAGTTCTGCTCCCAGTTTGCAACCAAAAGTATCTCTCATTTCACTCATAATGAGATCGTAGGTCACTTTGGCGGGTTCAAAAATTCTGACTTCTGCCGGGTGTTCATCAAAGTATGCTCTCGGGACATGTGACATCTCATCATCCCTACTAACAAAAAATTCCATGACCAGCACCTAGTATCTCACATCAGAGTTAATACATTAAATGAGTAAAGGGGCAAACATAATTTTTTATGTGCATAGCAACATTGCGGTGTTGTTACCTGCTTTTGTGGAATGTATCCTTCATGTGGAGTGACTGGGGATTGTGCCATCTCAAACCTTCTCACCTTGTTATGTGGAATGTATCCTTCATGTGGTGTGACTGGGGACTCTGCCATCACACGTTTCTTATCCTGCGTATGAAACGTCGACAGTGGGTTTACACACAAATTTTAAAAGGTCATACCATATCTTGGGTATGGCATCGTTGGGAGGTACTTACAAGGGGAGAATTGAAGATATGTTGTTGGGGTGGAGTGATGTGGCATTGAACGGGTGACTCTATCGCACTTTCTCGAGTGGATGGCGACTGTGCCGTCTCATGATGCTTAGCCTACATACAATCGCCGACATAAGGTTGCCACAAATTGAAGATGTTTGTATCATAGAATACGTAGGTCCTTAATATATACAATCGGTGCGAGATACTTACAGGGGGAGAAAAATTGAAGACATGTTGTCGGGGTGGCCGTGAGATCGCACGGGCTTCTAACATATGTCCTTCCAAACGGACCTTCTCCAGCATGGCCTTATAATCCATGTCCGACCGCTCCTGTAGCAGCTTGCTGTCCATATCCGAACGTGCCTGCAACACATAGGCATCCATCCTGACTCGCTCTGTCTGTATAATACTGTCCACAAGCTTCCGGTCCTTCTGCAACGTTTGATGCATTTCCTTGTAGCCAAGGAAAAACTTTTTTTCCATGTCCTCACAGTCCCGCTTATACTTTTCTTCAATCTCAAGACGCATCTTCGCCATCTTACGGGAAAACTCCTCACGCTCCTCCTTTATCATCCTGTCCACGTATGAACGTTCTTTTTTGAGTTTCTTATCTACCTCAGCGCGATCCTTTTGCACCTTCAAGTCGATCTCCCGGCGCGCTTCATGCAAAGACTTGTCGTACTCCGCATGGTTGTTATGCGCCTCTGAGACCATGGTCCCTACAACAACACATATACCCATAGTATGAAAACTGTATCCACAACCTCATCCAACTAATTCCTAACAATACCACCGAGAAAATATATTCATAACCAGTTCGTACGAACAACTACTACAAACTATCAATCAAAAAGCTCTTGCATGACATCCTGTACTCCAATTACACCAGAACTACTCAACTATGGCAAAGGCTGTATTTTCTAATCTCTTCGGAAATGACTTCTTGGTCGAATCAATGGAAAAAATAATCAGCACTGCAATCGAAGATGGGAGGAGCCGTGGAGGAGACCTTTTTAATCCGGCGTCGGCGTGGTCGCTTCAGAAGCGATGGCGCGATCCCGGCGATGGCTATGTGAGGAGAAACAAGGTAGATGGGGGTGGTTAGGATAGGGTTGATATGCGGTAGAATGGGAAGGTATATATCCGTGATTGTAGGGTTAATTAGTTATTTTGAAGTAATGCGCTTTGATGCAAGTTTTTTTAAGGAGCACGATCTTTTGGGGGCTTCCAAAACATGTGCACTGACCGCGGGTCCAACCACATATCACACAAGCCCGAGCCATCGCCGTGCCCGTGCCAACCCGCGGCCCACCATTGCCTCCCTTTCCCTTGCCCCACCAAATTGTTATTCTTCTCCGGCGACGAAGCCTGCCATCGCCGGCGGACGGTGAGAGACGAGAGATGTCCATGTCCAGTTCGGCCTCTCCGTCATCATGGCCGCGGTATGGTTCACTACCGATGACCAGATGCCCCGACTGCCCACGCATCGCGCCACTGAAGCGTTTGACAACCATATCGGAGAAGAATGGAAACCATGGGCGGGAATTTGTGAAATGCGAGAGCAAACCAGAAGCGGGGAAGGTTAAATCTATGTTCTGTTGTGTCTTTTTGCTATGAATTCTGACCCCAGATTTATTTATATTTCCTCGGAATTGGTATTTAGGGTTTCCCTTCCCTTTTTCAGAACCTGAAAACATGCAAGCATTTTGAGTGGCTGGATGAATACGTTGAGAGGCTTCAAACGGATGGCTTAATTGATTTGAGGCACGGGGCAACCCTAGAGGTAGATCTGCCATCGGCGGTGGATAATAAGGGCTATGCCAATGTTCCTCCGATGGTGGCGGATGCGGAACTCAAGGTGGAATTGAAGAAGATCAACAAGAACTTAAGGCAGTTGATCGATCTGAAGAAGCACGCAAATCTGATGGCCGCGGGATTTTATTTTTCAATAATTGTTGTGGGATTTGTTTACTTGTTGATCATCAGTCGTTAGTAGTTGTTAACAAATTATTTCAGTCAGCTTCTGTATAAGCAATGTCATGTGTGCTTAATGCCTTGTATGACCAGACCAAGGAAAAGCTCATTTGAAATCTATTGGAAAGGACAAATAAAATTGAAAACTGATTTCTTGTTTCCAAAATAAAATTTGTAACTTATTGTTCTCTAAAAAAGGAAGAGCAATAAATTCCTTCCACGAATTTCAAGAAATAATTGTCAACCCATTTATTACGTGATATGTTTGGCGCAATTAGTGGCTAACTGGTTTTTTTTGAGGAATAGTGGCTACTTGGTTTGATACATGCCAAACGTTACGTTCAGATTAGTTGCATTATTTCGTTCATTTTTTACCCAAAAAATCTATACAAAGTGTTAATTGGACAATGTGAACAATGTGGCATGTACCCTGAACCCTAACCACCCCCCCACCACACACACGCAAAACCGTAAAAACATTCAAAATTTTGCCCCACATGGAAACCATTATGCATGAATTCTCTATGGGGTCATGGGATGCCATGATGAAAGTTTGGGATCATTAGTACATGTACACGCAAGTACGATCTCTGACACGCGCATTTCCGGTCCCTGTACATGTACATGTAAACCAACCCAACATCGATCCGGTTCAGTGGATGGATGCATGCTCTATGTGGCACGAAGTATGTCGGTCGAGCCAGTCGACGGGCCAGATCGATGCTACCGGAGGGATTCCATTGTAGACCAACGCTCGACCTATGTCCGGTGTGTGTGATAGGTCCACTGTAAGACAAACATAGTTCCGTCAACCCTAAAATCGTAAACACTGATAACCCTAACCCCCCCCCACTAAACCGTAAAAACATTCAAAATTTTGCCCCACATGGAAACCATTATGCATGCATTCTCTATGGGGTCATGGGATGCCATGAAGAAAGTTTGGGATTATACACGCAAGTACGATCTCTGACACGCGCATTTCCGGCCTAGCATGTCAACACCCCAAAAGCACTAGCTGGGTTCCTCACCTGTATGAAACCAACCCAACATCGATCCGGTCCAGTGGATGGATGCATGCTCTATGTGGGACGAAGTTTGTCGGCCGAGCCAGTCAACGGACCGGATCGATGCTACCGGAGGGAATCCATTGTAGACCAACGCTCCACCAATGTCCGGTGTGTGTGCTACGTCCACTGTAAGACAAACATAGTTCCGTCGACCCTAAAACCCTTAAACCCTAAACCCTGATAACCCTAACCCCCCCCCACTAAACCGTAACAACATTCAAAATTTTGCCCCACATGGAAACCATTATGCATGCATTCTCTATGTGGTCATGGGATGCCATTAAGAAAGTTTGGGATCATTAGTACATGTACACGCAAGTACGATCTCTGACACACGCATTTCCGGGCTTGCATGTCAACACTAAACCCTAAACCCTGATAACCCTACCCCCCCACTAAACCCTGAACCCTGATAACCCTAACCCCCCCACTAAACCCTAAACCCTAAACCCCTAAACCCTAATAACCCTAAACCCCTAAACGAGTTGACAAGATTATCTTATTTTTTTATATCATTTATCCAAATCTCACATAACTCACGCGGCCCACCCCTCCCTAAATCCCGCGATTACAGCTCCGCATTCTAACCACCCGGGCCGTCCGCACCTCCCACGACCGCTGCAAGATCAGATCGGAGACGCCGGTCGCCCACGGAATACAGGAGTCGGCGGCCACCACTCGCCGCCCACCGCCAACGTGATCTGAGGGGTCGGACGTCAGTGTTCTTCTCGCCGCCTCCTCCTCGCGTGAACGCGCCGTTTTTCCTTTGCGCCGTCGACCGCGCTATACCGGCACTTATAGTTTGCGACGCACTAACCGCCGCCATCTACTCGGCGGCACCGTCTCCGAGAGAAGGTATTACCTGATCGTAACTCTTTATAATCGTTGTCGGCCGCTCCTTTAGTAGTTGAACCCTCATAGGTTTTGCACCCAAATAGGTTCTCTGCTTAAACCCATAAGTGGATCATATGTTAAATGACCCAGTTAATTTTGTTAAAATTAATTCGCTGCTAATTTTGTTATACATTTTCCAATTTTGTTCAGATTAATTGAGCCGGATTTTATCATTGCATATGAGCCAGCAATGTCAGTTTCAGATACGAACCTTCATAATGGAGAAAAGCCCATCTCCGAAATTACCGATGCGGTAAGTAATTGACTGTTTGTGTACAATCGTTTCGTACACATAATTCATGTGTACTCAGTATAATTTAATGGCATGTAACAGGAACTCGGCGAAAAGCATGGTCATATGAAGTTAGTATGCTCACAGACAAGGTTCGGAAAAACCATGAAACTGTTGTCACCAGACCACAAAAAGTACATCATATCAGAAACCAGTCTTGGCGGTCTAACCCAGATGCATGAAGTGACTCTACGGCGCATAATGTTGGTTAGACTAGCCAAGAGCATAGATATGGACACCCAATCCATTACCATCGGAAAAACGCCAATTCCTATAACGAAAGAGGACGTGCAGTGTATATTTGGCATTCCGATAGAAGGGGAGGATATAGAGCCACATCTGGAAATGCAAACCGACACAGAATTGTTTACCGCCTATGCAAACAATGGGCAAATTTTGATTTCTGACCTTGAAACGGCGATCCGAGCTTCCAAAGCCCCAGACGGCGATTTCCTGATACGGTTCATTCTGTACGCAATTGGTACTGTTCTAGCACCAACAGCACAACATTATGTGGACTCGAAATATCTCAACCTTGTTACAGATCTTCAAAACCTTCGGAAATTTAACTGGGGATGTTTCACACTTAATCACTTCTTCAAGTCCGTTCACAAGTTTAGAAATCGAGATCACGTAAATCTACAAGGAAATCTAATTCTGCTCCAGGTTAGTGCTAGATCACTACTTAATGTCCTTTAATTATTGTTCTGTTGCATATCTGTATGGTGATGAACTAATTTATTGTGTAGTATTGGTACTGGGAGCACGTGCGTAGTGGCCGATTGATGTATGCTTCTAGACCCCACCATTGATCGCACGATGGGACGAAATGACGGCTACTTTAAGAAGCGATGCTTACGACAAAGGAGGTCTTCATAACGGGCTGGTACCTATCTACAATTGAACTTTCTATATCCGATTTTTTATTTGGTACTAATGGTTCATTATATTTTATAAAAAAAGGCTGTCATGGAAATTTGTGCTCCTCAACGACCGTCTGAGAATTCTAATAATTTTCCAAGAAAAATGATGAACATGTGCATCAACATGATTCGTATCGAGCACCATCACAAGGACAGCAATTTAGTAGCCAGCAAGTATGTACTCCAAAGACTATTTGTTTTTGCAATATCACAAATAGGTGTCATGGAACCTCATTCATTTAGCTATTGTTATCAACGGGGTTTTATTTGGTTTACACAGATTGACATGGTAGTTGAAGCCATGAATGCACGCTTAGCTGATCATGAAAAGAAGGTAGGCAGGAAGTTAATGGAAATTGAGCACAGATTTGATGTCAAATACCAGACGCTAGGTGAAGACTTGATCGACATGAAGACTAAAACTGGCACTAATCCTAGGTTGTCGAAGGCCGAGGACGAAATTAAAGACTTAAGGAGGGAACTACATGTATGTCATACTGTGCATTTTGTATTTTGTATGAATATGTTCCTTCATGTTCATTATTGTTTGCATTGTTACAGGAATTAAAATACGAATTTACAAGCAACCGACAATCAGTGTCACAGAAAGGAGGCGTGCAGGTGATCTTTATGGCCCAACACGTTAATATCTAAAAGTAACAAACTAATGATGAACTACCTTTGTTCTTTGTAGGATCAAGTCAATGTGTGCAATTCATCACTGACAGGAACTCCTAGGGCTAGCCAATTCACGGCAGGGACTTCGACTACACCAAGTGCAAGACATGTGACGGAAAACAATGAGAATCCAGAATTAACTCCGATGAAGCCTGTCTTTGGTAATGATTACAAGTTCACGGATGAGGACATAGAGACAGCCGTTTACATCCGCGGAACATACGACCCTGTTGAAATAGCTAGAATCGGAGACATTACCCTCACAGCAGAAAAACTGAAGCGAAATTTGGACGAGAAATACATTTATGGTGATGTAAGCCCATTATACTCTAGTCTACATCATTACTGCAACAACTTTCTTATTATTGTATGATTGAAAATTTGGCAGGTTATTATGGCATATGCTCGCATTAGCCAAATTGAGAATGATACTACCTCAATCATATCCCCTGAAGAAACCGAAAAGCTGTTACAAATGAAGGGGGTGGTTCCTGTTGGACGTGCAGCCTCATGGTTAGCTCGTGTAGCAGAAAAATTTGTAGGGCGCCGAAAGGTACATGTTTTCCTCACTTTCATAGTTTATGTACACACTGTACACGACAAATTTCAGTTCTCAACCCAACCCAAATTTTACTGCAGGTGCATGTCCCACTGAATGTACACCAAAACCATTGGATGCTAATGATGTTTAATTTTGACAAAAAAGAAATTCAGACTCTGAACTCCATGAATTATCATTGCGACAAGACCAAGGAAGATTCTCTTGTAAGTGTTCTCTTGCTGCCTCTTTTGATCCGCATGGCACATGAGCTCCCAAAGTACCGTAACCCTATGTATAACTCGTCGTACCCTAGGTGGACTCGATTCAGTTCTGCATCGACGAAGCTGTCAAGAATGGGTTGATATCACCAGCTAAGAACATCAATTTTGCCGAATGGACCAAAAAACGCTATGAGAACATACCACAACAGACCGATGGGTAGGCATGGCCTCATAAATTATTATTTGCCTACACGAATAAGATTACTGATCTTTAACTAAACATCGCAGGACTTCCTGTGCGGTTTGGACACTGCAGTACATGTTGTCATGGAACGGGGATGAAATGACCGATATTTTCAACCAGGTAATTGAATGCCTAATTAACATTTGTACTTTGTTTAGCTTGAAAGCTATGCTGACGTAAGTGTCGGTTATCAAATATAGGCAAGGATAGATATTTTCAGGTGGAAAATATGTACAGCCTTACTGCATTCAAATTGCAACGCGCTTCGTCTCGAATCATATAAGTTCCCCATAACGGTTAGTGCTACATCAAGAATATATCATTTATTTCATAAGTCTCATGATTAGAACTAACGCAGCACTCTCTCTTATACAGAAGGAGGTGTACGATGCCCAGCAAGCAGTTCTACCTGATGGTTCAGAAGACGACGTACAATTAGTCAACAATCCTGATGGTTCCAACGAACCCGACACATCCAACTCCCAGAAGGATACCGGTGCACCCAACTCCCCCAAAAGTGGTGCACCCAACTCCCCAAAAAGGAAGAGAGCACGTGGACGCCCGAGAAAGCTAGTCAATCCCGAGGAAGCAGCAAAAACAAAGAGTCTTAAAGAACTGAAACTTAAATTTGACAGCAAGACCATAGCCAACCAAGTGTCTTCGTTACCATTGAGGTCACGCAGAGAGCATAAACCAGCACCAGCTTTATTGAGCCCATTCAAACACAAATAGGTAGCATCAATTGATAAATGCTCATGCTCATGCTCTACTTTTAGCATCATTTCATACACGTTTAGTTCTTATCAGAAAGTGGAAATAGGTACTTTTGGCAATCATGAGCATCCTCTACTTATAGCAATATCTAATGCATCATCAGTACAAAGCTTGATTTGGCAATAGGTGGAATCGGCCGCGGAGTTACCGAGAAGCCGCGGGTGCCGATTTGACTTGACACACCCACCCGGCCGTCCCCATTCCACGTGGGGACGTGGCGGTCGTGCACGCGGTCGTGCACCTCCTGCGGTTTGCCATCAATTGCTATCGGTCTCACAAGTGGGTCCCCTTGTCATCCACACAACCGCGCCACCACATGTACCACATTTTTCTTTCTCCCCGTCTCGACCACTCCACATCTTTCTTTCTCCCCTTCTCGACCAGCGCCGCCGCCGCCGCCATCTCCCGACGACCCCTCTCTTCGCTGCCGGTGCGCGGCCGCCGCCAACTCCGGCAAGTACGTGAGATCTCCCCTCTTCTTCCCTTCCCCAACCGCGTCTCCCTACGGAGGCGGATCTGAGCCGATTGGTTTGGACTGAAACTTAGTTTTTGGATTGGATCTTGTTTTGGTTTCTATGGTTTGAACCTTGGATTCAATCCAAAAGTTGAAAACGGTTTGGACTGGGTTGGATGACGAGCATGTATAGTTCGGTTTGGTCTAGATTCTAAATGAAAATATCTGGATTGGTTTGGTTTTGATGTGTGCCGTGGATTGGACTGGTTTTAGTTTGGATGCCGAACTATTCCCAGGTTTAGATGAGACGGGCATTGCCATTGTCATTGGCATTGCTTTATTACGTAGATGATAGTAAATAGATTGATTGGCCATTGCCAGTATAGGTTATCACTATGATTTATTATATGTATGATCTTTGTATTGTACTATGTACAATTCAACTTAGAATTCAACATGTTCTGTGTAGAATGGAGGAAGCACCATGTGGACGCTGCAACTCACGGTGCCGGACCAGCCTTTCTACTGCCACGCTGTTCGGCATCTACTTCCAGCCTTCTTTTGTTGTTGCAGCGGTAACAATTTATATGAACCTTCTGACAGTACATTCTTTTTTTTTGCTATTTCCACTAATGTATTGTGTCTGTTATTTGTTTTTATCTTACACAGATCGTACCATGCAATGTGAGATTGGCATTCAATGAGCTCATCGGAGACACCGTGACCTTCGACGCTCTTGGGGGCCCATACACTATGCAGGTCGAGAAGGGGCGAAAGATAACCCAGATAGGAGGAGATGATTGGGATCGTTTCATCGCCCGCATGCGTCTTAGTGGGGGTGAATTGATCAGCTTCTCCTTCAGAAGAGATAGGCCCAGGATTTCTGTTATCTATCTAAATTTGATTCCGGATAGTGAGGATGAAGTTCATGAGGAGGAAGATGGTGCTGATTCAGATGATGACGATTCAGATGATGATGAGAACCCACTTGTTGAATACCTGTATGCCCAAGGACTCAGACTGGGCGACGAGGAAATCGGCAACCTCTGGGACATGCTTCCGCTACGTGAAGACTACCTAGGGAAGCCATTCGTGACCCGCCTCACAAGGACGAATGTTAAACGGCATATCATGGTATGTTACTTAGTGTGGTAATTACATGATATGCATGCTTAGTTAGTGTAGTAGTTCATATGATATGCATGTTGTAGTACTGTGATGAGAGGCCTAGTTTAGAATTCATTTAGTGAAGAATTTTATGACATGCATGTAGTGTAGTAATATGCGATGATATGCTTAGTGTACGCAGTAATCTAATGATATGCCTAATTACTGTAGTAATTTGATGCTTGGCGTATAGTGTAGTGATGTGATGATATATATGCTCAGTGTTGAATCCAATGATATATGTGTCTTGAAGTGTATGCTTTGTTGATAATTGCACGTGACATGATCATATATCATGTCAACTGTTTTCAGAAATTACCTAAGAGGTTACTTGATAGCTGTGGCATCGACCCGGACGAAGAAGGCATGGCTGCTGGACTACGCCTTACCAGAACGGGCTCCATCACCAGCTGTGCCTATGCAGTGGACACGGACGGTCGCACTGTCTTGAGCAGGGCAGGGTGGAAGAAGTTCCTTCGTGCCAAGAATCTTCGGGTAGGACAGGCCATCCTACTCACTGTTGCGAACACCCGTCGCCATGACTTGAGGATGATGATCACCATCCACCTCATTTAGAACTGGGGTGGGCCATGTATCAATGTGAAATGAACTTGTTATGTTAGCTCTTGTTTGCGAGTACTTGTCGTGTATTACCGTACCTATATCTACTCATATCTAGGTACTATTGCTTGTGATGGATTGCAACTATTATTAACTGGTAACTAATGCTCTACTAGCTATGATTATTCCACTGTGTTACATGGTAACTGTTATATATGTTTGCTGAAGCTTCCGAAGAAATTTACATACATTTTCTGAAATTCAAGAACATTTTTTTAATTTTTGATTTTTTTAGATTTGAACTTTTTTTTAAAAATGGGTGAACACTTTTGAATTATATCTTTGCATCAACTTCAAAAAATATTCGTATCATTAAGAAATTGCGAAATTTTTTAAAATTCACGCTTTCTTAAGAAAAACATAAACATATTTTGAATTCAGGAACAATTTTTTAAACGATGAACTGTTCTTGAAATCAGGAAAATTTTCCAAATTCAGAAATATATTTTTGAAATTGTGAACATTTTTAAAATTTCCTAATATCTTTTACGAATTCATGAACATTTTTGAAAAATTCATACATTTTTCAAAATATTTTGAACATTTACTAAAAATTCATGAACATTTTTTTAACATATGAACACTTTCTGAAATCACGAACATTTTTTGAATCTGTGAGATTTATCATGTCCTGGACATTTTTTCAAGCCATGAAGAACTTTGGAATGCGAACATTTTTTCGCAATTTGCAACTTTGTAGAAATCCTGAATTACTTTCAAAAGGAAAAATAGAAAACAGAAAAAATAAAAAGGAAAAACGAAAGGGGCTTCCCGCCCCTCACATGGGCTGGCCTTAAGGGCGCACGAGGGACGGCGGGTGCACGCTTCCTTGGTTTCGGGCGTGTTGGTCGTCATATAGGATCGTATGCCCGGCCGTATACGTATTTGTTTGTATACGGCGGCCTTTCGTGCACGCGTGAAGCCGCCCGCGCGTGGGGCAGCACGTGTCACGGGTAGTTGCCAAAACTGTCCCATCATATAAATGTGGACGGCAACCACCTCCGGCCGCATCGCCCACCATTTCCCCCCGCCGCATCGTCTCCCTCTCTCCACTCCCCACTCCCCAAAACCCTCTCCTCTCCAACCTCCTCGTCTCCCTCACCGCATCCTCTCCATCGCCATGGCGGACGCAGGAGGCGAGCGCCCCGATTGGGGCGCAGATCTGGTGGAGCAGGCGCGGCAGGTCGCTGCGGGCACCTTTGTGAGGGGGCGTGCCGGCGTCCAGCGCGGTGCTCCCTCCGCTGGAGATCTGGAGAAGGCGGGGCCGGGCCGCAGCAGCGCGGTCCAGCCAGATGCGCCCGCTCTGGCGATCTCCGGCGAGGCGCAGAAGGTGGAGGCGGGCTCTGTCGAGGCGCAGAAGGTGGGGGCGGGCTGTGGCGAGGCGCACGAGGTGGAGAAGGTGGAGAAGGTGGAGGCCGGCTCCGGCGAGGAGGAGGCGGAGCAGAAGGTATCTGCTTATCACTTTTAGTTGGTAGTTTTTAGATTGTAGTGTTTGTGGCCAGAACTTTGTTTGGTTAGATTTGTGCATGGCCTTGTGATTTGGAAATTGTCTACCTGAGGTGATTAGATGGTGCATTAGTTTGGTTGTAAATATAGTGAAGGATGTGCTCATGTACTGGGTGTTGTCATGTTAATCCAAAAGAGCTTCTCAAGGGCTGGATTTTTTTGTGCTGGATTGGGGCTTCTGAAGGAGAGGGGAAGCGTGGTCGAGGGGAAGGGGCAGTCTATGCTTATTTAGTTTGGGTTAGTTGTGGAATTTTGTTGTTGCTTCAGACATATTGACAGCATTGAACATCCTCTGCAATGCCGTTGCTTCAGAGATAAAAGCATCTTGGGGTTTTTTCAGATGCTTATTAGATTAGTAGTTGAATTTTTGCTTGTTAGATTTTAATTAGTATGAGGTTGAATACCTTATTTAAGGGGGAATTTAAGGTCAGATAGATGTCATATGATTATTAGATCTGTAGTTCAATGCTGCTGACATTTATGATTATTTGATTTGATCTGTGGTTCAATGATACTGGATGGAAACATATTTGATTTGGAATGCATTAATTTTGATGTGCCAATGAATTGATTTAGATGATACAAGATTCATCTATAGTATAATTTGTTGTTGTTTTGGTAAGTAATGAAATTTTAGATGTTTGTTGGAGATGTATGCATTTATAGTTGAAGTTGTACCTAATTAACTACTGCATTATGTTAATATGTGTAGGAGCTTTGCTGCATTATCCCAAAAACAGTAATCTGTGCATATTGAAATTTGTAGTTGGCTTCTGTAATTAGTATATACTATATGTAAAGTGTGAAGTAAACATTCCAAGGCAGGATCCTAGCAACAAAATATACTATATGTTTCCATTAAGTAGTGTGGGGGGGAATTCCCTCAAAGAAAAGTGTTGGGTAAATTCAGGGAATGTCAATAATCCAGCTTGCATTTTCATTAGCATTTATGAAGGAAATCATTTGTCTTTTGATTGATTGCTTAGATTCTGTATTTATAAGGAAAGCATTTGGTCACTTGCAACATACCAATGTGGTTCACATCACAATTTTGTTTGTAATGACATTCTGTTAACTGCAATTCAATTCATTGTAATTGATGTGCTTGTTTGACAATATAGCAGGAGGAGGAGGATCTTGTGGGCAACAAGAGGAAGTGGGAAAAGACTGGGTTCTACCCATATGACTCTGATGAAGATGAGCCGTACGAGGTAAGGCCTAGTTGAAATGTTATTTGTGCATTGAGTTAGTATTACGTGTTTATAGTTTTTTGAATGCATAATGTATTAATGTCAGTCATTAATGTGTGCAGTATGAATCTGGAGATGATGTGGACGAGGGGAACGTCGAGTCCTTTGAAGAGAAGGAGGTGCAGAAGATCAGGGCCCAAGGATCTGCCATGTACTACAACTGGAGGAAGGACAAGTACAGGTGCCCCTACTGCAGCAAGCCCAAGCCCAGGTCTGGGTTGCAGGAGCATCTGATGGAGCATTGTCGGGCTACATCCATCAGCAGTCATGACTACAAGATCAGTGCTCAGCATTCTGCCCTCCACAAGGTCCTAAAAAACCCTAACATGTAGTTGCCCTAGACCCTGGTTGTCGTATGATGGAGGAAGCCTCAGTTCTTTTGGTGAACTTTATGTGGTATTCTGATGGTGGAAACTTTTAGTGGTAATGTAGTATGAACTTTATCTAAGTGTAGTACTGTCATGTGTGGTCTAAACATATCTAATATGCTAGTGGTCTGAACTTCGAGGTGTCTGCATCAGCAAGTGTGCTGTGTGGATGCTGCTATCTATGGTAGTAATATATATTGCTATCTATATTTGTGTCCCTTAAATTTGCCATTATGGTTCCTTAGATGTATGATTTGCTTGAATTTAGCTGCTGCAATGATCAGACATGCCGCATCAGTGTTGCTTCACTGATCAGGCATGCTGCAAACACTTGGTGAAAACATGCATATTCATATCAGCAACATTGATATGGCATCGGAGTACTACCCAGTACTTCGTATTTGTCTGCTGTTAGATCGACATCAACGAACGGTTCTAAAAAAGCCCAACCACTCTAAAACATGAGTAAGCCAACATCCCTACAAAAATTATTTCACTGCTTATGTCTATTTTTTTGCTGAATCATTAGGAAGCCCTAAATATTTGGATGCAAGATCACCGACATGGCACTACTGAAATATTTCAGTGTCTACATCTCTGTACTGAAAGTGCATTACTGAAATATTTCAGTGGCTACGTGTGTGTGTACTGAAACAGCACCACTGAAATATTTCAGTTGCTACATGCGTGTACTGAAACAGCACCACTGATATATTTCATTTCGTACGTGCGTGTACTGAAAGTGAACCACTGAAATATTTCAGTGGGTACGTGCATGTACTGAAAGTGCACCACCGAAATATTTCAGAGGCTACGTGCTTGTACTGAAACAGCACCACCAAAATATTTCAGTGGCTACGCGCGTGTACTGAAACTGCTACACCGAAATATTTCTGGGGTTGCGTGCGTGTACTGAAACTGCAGTACTGAAATAGTCAGTGTCTACCCGTGTGTACTCAAATTGCATTGCACTACTGAAATTTTTCAGTGTGTACCCGTGTGTACTGCAATTGCACTACTCAAATATTTCAGTGTGAACCTGTCAGTACTGAAATATTTCAATGCCTACAACTATCTACTAAACTTGCAGTATTGAAATATTTCAGTGTCAACCCAGAGTCTATCACTCTAAACTGTGTACTGAACTTTTCTGGAGGCACTTCTTGCAGCCAAAATATTGCAAGTTCAATTTACACAGATTGCATCACGTAATTTGAACACAACTCTTGAGGTGACAGACAAAATTTCCTATCATGGATACAACTCCAGCACATCAAAACGTAGCAAGTAAACATAGCAATGCTATATGCCTAGACTCATTACAGCCTCGTCGATCAAACTAAGCTGCCATCCAGAGGCTACGGATTCAAGTACACAGGTAGCAAGAACATATTGCAGAGAATCAAATTAAGCAAGTGGCAAGTAATGATGAATGAAATTCAGCAATCTTACCCTAAACATAGCTACGGCCGCCGTTCAGACGAGGAGAGCGGCGAGGGAAGCGTGGAGAACGGCGGGGAAGCGATGTCGCGACCACTGTCCTCCTCCTCTTGCGCTTCGGAGTCATCTCCGACTCGGTTGGAGGCTCCACAATCTGCAATGGCACCTCGTGCACCGTGGGTTCCTGATCCAGTGGATGCTCTACCCTGGATCTGAACGCCCACCACCTACGCCTGGTCCACGGGCTGGACGAATCGGCCTGCTCCATCGCCCAGAGGAGGATCTCGACCTTGTGCATCGGTTGTGCGGGTGGGGGGGAAAGCTTTGCCCTCTCCCTCCTCGTCATTTGCTTCAAAGTGGCCATTGCCATCCAGTTCATCTGCAATATGTTGTGAAACCAAGAACGGATCTCTGTCAACCTGGCCATCTTGACCTGGTCGCCGCCGGCGATCTCCATGAAGTCGGTGTTCTCGCCGCCGGCGATCTCCACGAAGTCGGCGTTCTCGCCGCCGCCGATGTGCTCGATCTGCTGCTCCATCGAGGATCTTGCGTGGATAGAAGAGGGGGGTGGATGTGGAAGATGAGAAGAGCAAAGTTGCGGCCACGAGAAGGAGGAGAAGGCTAGGAGATGGCCGCGGTTGCAATGGTGATGGAAGAGGGGAAGGAGCACGGCGGCGGCTTTGCATTGGACGAGAGGGGCGGCGGTTTTGCATTGGAGGAGAGGGGCGGCGGTTTTGCATTGGACGAGAGGGCCCCACCTTGTCATATATTTCCTAGGACTAAAATGCCCCTAGACTAATAGTACTTTCGAGTACTTTCATCCGCGTACTTTCGAGTACTACGTATGTATGCGCCGTTAGATCGAGACAAACGAACGGCTCCAAAAAATGCCAACTACTGTAAAACTTGTATTTATACTTATGTTCGCTTTACATGCCAGTTTTTGTTTCGACGGGGATTTATAATTATATTGGTATTCTTCTCACTGCATAGAGAACGTCCATCATTTAATCATTGTTTCATTTCTGTCTAACCATTTCCGAAGAGATCTATCAAAAATATCATTGTGTCCTAACTAAGTTAGGCATATCATCATTCTTTGTTGTCTAATTACGCAGAGAATAAATAATATAGAACATAACTTGATAATAGGTATGAATACTCCTGACTTCTGGATAATGGTCTTTTCAAATAATAAAAGTTGATTCGATGGCTGAACTCTTGCCCTACTTTTACAACCTCCAACTATAAAACTGGTTAGAGCACAACCTTTAATAACTTAAAAAAAAAGACAGCCCGGTGCATGTATAGCTCCCGCTTGTGCAAGGTCAGGGGAGAAGGGTCCGACCATTTTGGGTCTATAGTACACATACCTTTCCTATATTTCTGCAAGAGGTTGTTTTCAGGACTCGAACCACCGTCATCATCGGGGATGTGTTGGTTGATGAGTGAGTCGACGTACGGATGATGGCCATCACATGGTCGTCGAGACTCCTGCCGTGCAGCGACGAAAGGGGGGTAAAGTTCGCCCAACCGGTTGTGTTAAGCCAGTTGTCGGCATAGCCGTCCCCACTTCCTGAGCTTGGCCCGCATGGAGCCAGGCGGGCCTTGGCCCTTGCCGACTTCGTCACCAAAGCACAAGCACGCGACAACCAAGAACACGGCGGCAGAGAGGTGCTCACGAACGGCCATCACTTGTAGTTCCTTCCCCAATGCAGCAACGAGGCCCTGGATGGCATCTTGCTGAAGCGGCGTGATGTGCCCGAGGCATGGTGGGCGGAGGGTCGGCGGTCATGTTGCACCGGGGAGCACGCCGGAGCGGGCCGTGGGGCACGGAGAGTAGGCTCCAGTGCTACCAAGAACGGCGCGACTAGGCGGTCCAAGAAGTTGTTGGCATTTGGCAAGGTCGACGATCTTCTAGATCACCACCGCAGCTGGAGGAGGGGCACCGGCATGCCTAGTGCTAATGTAGCTACGCCGCCGGATCAGTACGGAGAGGCACAAGAGAACAAGGGCAAGGAGCACAAGGAGCTCCGTTGTTGGTTTACGTGTGAGTGACTGTGCACGCCTTTATAGAGAGAGGGGCTAGCGCTACTAGCTAGTGGTTAGGAGTGATATAACATTGGCATGCATGACCACTTAAACCTAGCAAATGATTAATGGGGTACTTTGCAGAGCTAAAGCTAAGGTTGGTTTTGTGCAGTGTGTTTCATTATTTGCACTTCATCGCATTAGAAGAATGCCACTACCAAAATTGTTCTTCGAAAAATGCCACCGCGAGGTTCATCTACTTCGAAGCATGCCATTGAGCCCTATACCAAACTCTAAAAGAGTGGTGGTTACATGCCTGCCCTAAATGTGGTGGTTTTTGTGCTTTTAGGCACGAAGTGATGGTTATATGATAACTTAGCCCAACTGTGGTTATATGATAACCTTGTGAGACAGTCGGATGGTCCAGAATCCAGATCGCCATGTAACCGCCCTAGCGAAAGGAAATGGGGGTGGTAAATGCTCCTAGCTTGCAAATCATTACAAGCAAGACTTAAGCAGAGAGAAAATGTACACAAGGTTGCGGGACAGCCAGGAATAGAAGAATTGAACAAAACAATGCATGAATACGGTAAGCTGATCTTAAGAACGTGCAGCTTTTTAGAGAATTTAATGACAACCTCTTCTCCAAACATGCGGGCTATAAGTGAAAAACCCACAATGATTTAGCAGGTACGTGTGCTCTTTTTCAGCTATCAACACCAGGACCCACAGTAAAAACCTCAACAAACCAGTGAATCCAAATTTCTCTCCCTTCAATCACCTCCTGTTTGGGTAGGCAATGGCAATGCAGAATACCAACAGAGCCTGACAATTTTTATTTTTTTATTTTTTTGCGGTTCTGACAATTTTTTTGTTTGTAACTAACAGATTCTAGGGAGACAAATAGCAATGCAAGACCAGTTCAATTTGAAGACATGGCATCCAAGCACCCATCCTCAGATGATATAATAAATATTTTAAATGGAAATTCACTCGAATTAGAAGCTGTCCTGCTTTCAAGCCCAAATGGAAATTCAACGACAAATGGGGTGAATACCTGTGTCCAGTTCTTCTTGGTCTAGCATTTTGACAGTGAGCTTTATTTCTCACATTGTATACCTTAATTCAGTAGCATGCATCCTCCGAGGACAAGAACAAGACAATTACTGAATATATGGCAACATCAGGCATGATTTGGAAGGAACTATTACCTTGCTGTTGCTGGCATTTATCACTTAGCTAAGAGCCCAAAAGTAACAGCATACCAGGGTAGCAACATACACAAAAGACCCACCAGTGGTACTGCCAACTCCAGGATAGCGCTATGAACTATCTACACGACATCGATCTAGCTGGGGATTCCCCGCCACTTACCATTGGCAACTACCTATTCACAGGTGTGCTGAAATTCTCTAACCAAAGTCACCGCCGTGCGGCAACATGATCTCTCAACACACACAAAAGACTCACCAGTACTACGGCCAACTCCACGACGCAAAATACTCGCCATCTACACTGCATCTAGAAGGGCGTTCCCCACCACTCACCATTGGTAACTACTTATTCACAAGCGTAACGATGACGTGCTCCCACCCACCAAACTCACCGCGGCACGGCGGTGGACAGATTGTTCGCTTCCGCCTTGAGCCTCGAGATCTCCATGGCATTGTTCATCCTCCGTGCGACGGCAGACCTTATTACGCCGCGGACAAGATAGGCATGTAGTTCAAGGTGACGGACAGCCATAGCCAGGGCGCGAAGTAGCGTGCCCAGTTCTAGGCCGTCGGCTTCTTCGCGAGCAATCTCCTCCTCCAGCTTTCTCAAAGCTTCCCGCAGTTCGGCACGGCTATTCTTCATGTGAATTAAAGCTTCCACGCGCGATCTCAGGTCCCCGACATCGAAACCACTTGCCTCGAGATAAGCCAGGCACTCCATCTTCCGCTCGAGTAGCTCATCGTCGTCCTGAACGCCCAGCCTGTTTATGCTTTCCGCCAGATCAGCAAAAGAGATCATCAGACCCAGTGCCAGTCCTTCATGGAGCTCTGGAACGTGCTGCTGGAACTGATGCAGATTTGGCCGCTGTGGCGTTGTCCTGAATATCTCCAGTGCCTCAAGCTGTGCCCACAGTGGGGAGGTCTTCACAATTGGAAGCTGCTGGATTGCCGAGGATTCTGAACCACTCGTGTGCATGATACTCTCATGCACAGCCACAGTTTCCGCAGACAAGGGACGGCAAGAATCATGTGTTCCATTACCTTCGTGTGATTGTGAACCTGGAAATGGAAGGTGTCATTGATATAAGTCCTAGTAACATTGTGAACATTGTGAAAGTGTTGCTGACTATTATGTAGTCAGTACACATTGCTGACTGTTAAATAGAAGTTAAATAGTCAAAAACTTACGGTCTTCAGAGGAAGAGATAATGTTGCTGCCTTCTTCAATGCCTTTAGCACCTATCCCTTCCATTGGCTGCATTTAGTATTTACAAATGTAAACAAAGTAAGAGCAAATGATATTTTTAATGATCTTACGACCAGTTTAAATAGCTAAGGGGATGCGATAACAAGCAACAGCTCACAGTTTCAGGTTTCTCCACTAGAGGCACTGCTGTTTGGAAAGAAACACATCCCTTCATTTGTCTGAACAGTACAGCCCCAGTTCCAGCAGTTGACTGCTTATCCTGACCGCTTAATACTTTTTTTGACCCTTTAATACCGGTAAAACATGAGCTAATAAGCGATCGCGTTCCTAATGGCAGGCCCTGTGGAATAGGCCTTGATTGTCCAAACGCTCCAAACAACGAAGCCTGAATGTGAGAAGATGATTGTGCAAGATGACAGCTTGTAGCAGGTGAAGATGAAGAACTCAGACGGCCAAATGATGCCATTGGTGGCAGTGAAGGAGGTGACAACTCAGATCTTGGTGCCAATACTGCATTTCCCTGCTTATGATTAATTTCAATGTTTTCTTTACAAACAGATGAAAGAGGAGAAATTTGTTCTGGTATCACATCTCCATTCTTCAACTTCTTTTTGTCTCGATGAGAACCAGGTTCATCACTGATTTTATCCGATTCATTATCCAAGTCAGCGGAAATTGGCCTTTTTGGAGAAGTTAATTGAGGTCCATTAGCAGATTCCTTCATTTGTCTGAACAGTACAGCCCCAGTTCCAGCAGTTGACTGCTTATCCTGACCGCTTAATACTTTTTTTGACCCTTTAATACCAGTAAAACATGAGCTAATAAGCGATCGCGTTCCTAATGGCAGGCTCTGTGGGATAGTCCTTGACTGTCCAAACGCTCCAAACAACGAAGCCTGAATGTGAGAAGATGATTGTGCAAGATGACAGCTTGTAACAGGTGAAGATGAAGAACTCAGACAGCCAAATGATGCCATAGGTGGAAGTGAAGGAGGTGACAACTCAGATCTTGGTGCCAATACTGCATTTCCCGGCTTACGAGTAATTTCAATGTTTTCTTTACCAACAGACAAAAGGGGAGAAATTTGTTCTGGTAACACATGTGCATTCTTCAACTTCTTTTTGTCTTGATGAGAACCAGGTTCATCACTGATTTTATCCAAATCATTATCCAAGTCAGCGGAAATTGGCCTTTTTGCAGATTCCTGAAATGGAAAGGGTATTCAAGACATGTTTGAGGTAATGCTGAATAACATCATTTGTGTTATGGAATGCAGAACAGGGACTGAATAAACTCGCATATTCCGAATTCATTTGCAGCAGCTTCTGGTATGAATAAACATGCAGATACATATGGCTATCATGATGGGATCATGTCTATCGGTTAACCGAGCCAAAGATTAAAGAACAAACAGATGGAAAGTGTCGTTAACACTGATGCAAACAGTGCCCAATGAAGGTGAGACTAATGAGTAACATAGTGCAAACAGTATAGTGCTAAGAGCAGCCAAAGCATGGTAATATTGACAATTTTTATTGAAATCTGAAGTACTAAAACTATGAATGCTCCTTGATCAAATACACCTCAGAACGCTATGTAATACATGCAACGACCGCACTAAATGGCATTCTGATCTCCATCAAGGAAAAGAATGACCGAAGACAAAACACAGAATATACAGATGTACCTTCTTCAAGCAGGGTACCCATTTTTCACCGTCCCAGTCACAGAGTGACCTGAGCTGCGTAATTTCAACCCTCAGCGCATCCATATCGATCTCATCAAGATCTGTCTTGTGACAATCCAACATTACTACATACTTCTTGTCGATCCCAGTACCTAAGACCTTCAGAATAACACCAGGCCACCAGCTATCTTCATGGAGGACCTCAACATGAGAAGGAGAAAATCTGTACTTTGAGTCAATACGGATGATGCCGCGTGCTGGACGAATATATTGAGAATCCAGAATCTCAGTAGCTGATTTCCCGTCCTTTCCATTATGCATATACTTTACTAAGAAATTTGTAGCACCAATCACTTTAAGAACAGTAGCTAGATTCCAGGATTCGCCAAAGTTCGTTCCAGATTGACTCACTTCAACTTGGTCTCCCTCGCTGAAAAAAGGGGATGCATTGTCCTGCCCACAACAGGAGTAAGTAAACTGTTACTTCTTTAACACTACTATCAGGAAAAAACAATGCCTTTTTTTAACAGATTTCCTAAATAAAATTAGCTCTTGGCCACGCATAATCCTTGTTTAAATTCAGTAAACATGAAAATTTAGCTATAATTCATCCAAGAAAGTTTAGAAATTTACAGAAGCGAAAAATCATGTTTTAAAGTTGACGAAGAAAATGCTACACGCAACAATCAATTTGGGCTACCCACAAAGGAGAAGAAAAACAATATATCTAATCTGGGCAAGGTACACTCAGGAACGTAAAAATACTAAAGCAAAATTAATGATTTTAGCCATAGGCCGAGATCTCGGCAATGGCCATTCCATCGAGCAGGCTGTGTGCGGAAACATATGAGATGGTTATCACTAGTTTTCAAGAAACATACGAGAGCAGTGCCCATTTCAGTATTTGTTACTGCTTGACCGACGAATGGCCAGTCGAACGAACTAGGTAGATAGCTCAGCCCAAATTAAGAACATAATGTTGGCACCAATCAATCAATAGACCCAACAAGTAGTTGAATTGAAAATGATAAAACACCAGACGGATAATTCCACACGACACATCCTTGATGGCGGCTCGAGATTCGCCGTATTCGGCATTCCATCGAGCAGGCTGCGCACGGAGAAGAGCTCAACAGAGTAAGGCATTATGCCGAGCAGGTGGTGCGCAAGGCAGGCTTGCAATGGGCCATGGCGATTTCATCCATCCATAATCAAACAAATCATCTGGATGAAGGTTAATTAAGACGAAAAGGAGCCGGACTCACCGCCTTGGCAGCGGGGACCCAGCGGCCGCCGACGAACTCGCGGTGCGGCCGGAGGTCCGCCTCCTGGAACTCGATGGTCTCCCGCGAGGTGGGGAACGCGACCTGGTACACCCGCCTCAGCCGGCGCCGCAGATCCCCTCCGGCCACCGCGGGCGCCGGGGCGACGGCGGAGACCACGCCGGCCCACCACCCCTCGCTGTGCAGCGCCTCCACCATGTCGTGCACCGCGAACCGCCTCGGCGCGGCGCGCGGGGGGCGCGGGCGCACGCAGGCCGCCGCCACGGCCTCCTGGAGGGGCTCGCCGTCGTCGCCCTCTAGCGTGGAGTAGACCACCGTGTAGCATTTGTTGCCGCCGCGGTCGGAGGAGGAGGAGGGGAGGTGGCCGGCGACCGTGGCCTCGTAGAAGGAGCCGGCGAAGCCGGGGTCCTCGCTGCGCACCTCCACCTCCGCGCCCACCGGCAGCATGTCGTCGAGATCCGACGAGGAGGAGGAGGAGGAGGGGCTCGGTGGGCGCCTCCTGTAACGGTGACGCCCCATGGGAGCTGCGCTGGGAAGGTGATCGCCGCGCTCGTGGGTTGGGTTCTTGGGGGAGGGAGAAGGTGGCGGAGGCGACGATGCCGGTGTGGGATGGGGTGGTGGTCACTGTCTTGTGGGGACTCGTGAGCTGAGTTGGACTCCACTTCCGAGGCCAGTTTCTGGTTGTGACGCGTGGAGTGGCTCCTGGTCGGCGTGGTATGCTGACGTGGCACATTAGGGTCCCACTTTCTAGCAGCCGATGAAGCCGTGAGTTAGACATCGTTCGCCCAGCCGTGTCGAGCCGAACTGTCAAACCCACCCGAATCGGAACCGGCCCACCCCCAGCCCTCATTCTCTCTTGCTCGACTTGTCTTTATCTGCTCCCACTCTTGCGCCGCGGCCCCCTCATCCCACATCTCCGGCCGCCACCGCCGTGTCGCCTTGGTGTCCTCGACTGATGAGTACAACAGCGAGAATTCTTACTAGTACACCAACTCAGCTTTTGACGAAGGCGTCGTCCAGGTCAGTTGCTAGAGCTAGGGTTAGGGTTAGGGTTTGTATTTGGGGATTTTTCTGTTGAGCTTGATCTGAAGTTTTCTTCCCAAATCTTTTGCTCTCCTTTGCACACGCAGATCCTTGCTACCACGGAGAACTCCGATTTCGAGGGCCCTGAAACTGACATTGTTGTTTTGTGCCACGAACACGAGAAGCAGATAGAGAGGCAGGTTGCTTTCGAAGGTATTCTCACTGGATGGAGATTCCTTGCTTGTGCTGAGAAGGTATGTGCCAAACTTGTGCTAATGCTGCTCTGTCTTAATTATTTTGTCATTGTTTAGCTTTGATTTTCTTTTGTAGGAGGCAGATCTGGCTTGTTTAGTTTGGTTGTCTAAATAGGTGGTTAATGCTTAGTGATGTCATTGTTTAAGTGAGGTCATTGCTTAAGTTAGGCTATTGATTGAATCCATTCATTTTGTAGTTGGCAGATCTGGCTAAGTGAGGTCATTGTTTATATGGTAGCATGTGCACAGGGTTGTGGCATGTTCCTTTGTTTTGTAATTTTGATTATAGTGTGGATAAGTGAGGTCTTTGTTTATAAGTGAGCATGTGCATATGGATATGTTAAATATGTTATTAAGTACTGGTTGCCTACCTGCTGTTAGTAAACATGTGCATGTGCTAAGTGAGGTCTTTGTTTATAAGTGAGCATGTGCATGTGCATATGGATATGTGAAATCTATTATTAAGCACTCATTGTTAACCTTTGCCTAATTGCTGCTACTGGTTTTGTTAATTATGTTGCCTAGCTAGTTTAACAAATTAAGGCCTATCTGGTTTGTTTAATAGGAGAGTAAGAACTGTGGACTAGTTGAATGGACTTATCCAGCTTGGCCAACTACAATGGAGAATGCATTGGCCAACTTATGGGAGATGTATGAAGAGTGCCAGGGGAACAAGATTGAGGAAAATCTGATGAGCTCATTTGTTGTTCATAGTCTGACACAAGAGAAGATCAAGTTGCAGGCGAGTTATGAGAGGTTGGTTAAAGATGTCAATGCCCTTTTGGATGCCCAGGAGCAGAGGGCTCAGATGGAAAAGAAACCTGATGAGAGCAAGCTGCAGGAGAAGTATGACATGGTGAAGAACCTGATAGCTGCTAAAGCCAGTGTCATTAAGAACATGAAGTTGAAGCTAACTGAAGAGAAGAAGAAGATGCAAGCCACCATTACCGGGCTTGAAAAGGCTGTGGAAAAGAACAAGGTGAAGCTGGTTCGGATCAAGGCCATCTTAGAGGAATGAGCCACTGAAGTATCATTAGGCATTGCTTGCCTTTTGTATAGTGTGGTTTAGCATTGCTGCACTATGGTTATGGGAGCATGGGTACTATGTATGGATATAGTAATATGCTAACTATTTAGTAATGGCTGTGTAATGTACTTATTTAGCACTTGGCAGTATGTATGGATCTAGTAATATGCTACTTATTAGTTATGGTTATGTATGGATCTTGTAATATTATGTTGGATCTAGTAATATGCTACTTATTAGTGATGCTGCTTGGATGAATATAATATTATGTTGAATGTGATGCTGCTTAGATGAATGCTTTATTTGAGTGGTTTTGTCGAGGTCGAGAGACCCTAGAATCTAGTTGGGTGGTTTCGTCGAGGCCGAGAGAGACCCTAGAATCTAGTTGGGTGGTTTCGTCGAGGCTGAGAGACCCTAGAATCTAGTTGGGTGGTTTCATCGACATCGAGAGACCTTAGAATCTAGTTAGGTTGTTTTGTCGACGCCGAGAGACCCTATAATCTAGTTGGGTGGTTTTGTCGAGGCCAAGAGACCCTATAATTTAGTTGGGTGGTTTTGTCGAGGCCAAGAGACCCTAGAATCTAGTTGGGTGGTTTTGTCGATGCCGAGAGACCCTAGAATCTAGTTGGGTGGTTTTGTCGAGGCAGAGAGACCCTAGAATTTAGTTGGGTTCTTTTGTCGATAATGAGAGACCCTAGAATCTAATTGGGTGGTTTTGTCGACGCCGAGAGATCCTAGAATCTAGTTGGGTGGTTTTGTCGACGCCGAGAGACCATAGAATCTAGTTGGGTGGTCTTGTGGACACTGAGAGACCCTAGAATCTAGTTGGGTGGTTTTGTCGACGCCAAGAGACCTAGCATCTATTTGGGTGGTTTTGTCGACGTCGATAGACCCTAGAATCTAGTTTGGATGGTTTTGTCGACGTCGAGAGACCCTAGAATCTAGTTTGGTTTCAAAGCCAACACAAGTAAAGATAACATAGGTTTCAAAGCCATCACGAGAAGATAACATTGGTTTCACAACCAACACAAGTAAACATACCATTGGTTTCACAACCAACACAAGTAAAGATAAGTTTCTGCCAACATAGGCAACACAAGCAGTACTTCAACACAAGTAGCACCCCCAACACAAGTTTCAAAGCAAACATAAGTTTCTGCCAACATAGGCAACACAAGATGGAATACTTCTAGTTACCAGAAGCATATAAGTACTCCTTCATCTTGTAGGTACTAGTCTTCTTCCTTCCAGTCTGCCGAGGAGGTAAAAAAGTTCCCCTATGGCTTGCAGCAGAGGTAGAGGTTGTACCAGCAGTGGTTGCTTTCTTCCTTGAAGACCTCCTTGGAGGAGCAGAAGGTGCAGGGGCAGTATTCTTCCTGGGAGACCTCCTTTGAGGAGTAGAAGGTGCAGAAGCTGCAACTGCGGTTTTATTCCTGGGAGGAGCAGTAGGTGCAGTAGCAAAAGCCGTGGTTTTCTTCCTGGGAGGAGCAACACCAGTAGTGGTGCATGGAAATGGCCTCTTGTTGATGCAGCAGTTGTTGATGATATGCTTGTTGAAGCATGTGACCTGTTTGGCTGCATTGCAAGAACAAGTAAGGTGCATAAAGAAAACTGCTGCTTGATGATATGCCTGATATGTCTCCAACGTATCTATAATTTTTGATTGTTCCATGCTATTATATATTCTGTTCTGGATGTTTAATGGGCTTTATCATACACTTATATATTATTTTTGGGACTAACCTATTAACCGGAGGCCCAGCCTAAATTGCTGTTTTTTTGCCTATTTCAGTGTTTCACAGAAAAAGGAATATCAAACGGAGTCCAAACGGAATGAAACCTTCGGGAACGTGATTTTCGGAACAAACGTGATCCAGAGGACTTGGAGTGGACGTCAAGCAGTAGACGAGGAAGCCACGAGGTAGGGGGCGCGCCTACACCCCCTGGGCGCGCCCTCCACCCTCGTGGGCCGCTCGTAGCTCCACCGACCTACTTCTTCCTCCTATATATACCTACGTACCCCAAAAACATCCAGGAGCACCACGAAAACCTAATTCCACCGCCGCAACCTTCTGTACCCATGAAAACCCATCTTGGGGCCTTTTCCAGCGCTCTGCCGGAGGGGGCATTGATCACGGAGGGCTTCTACATCAACACCATAGCCTCTCCGATGATGTGTGAGTAGTTTACCTCAGACCTTCGGGTCCATAGTTATTAGCTAGATGGCTTCTTCTCTCTCTTTGGATCTCAATACAAAGTTCTCCTTGTTTCTCTTGGAGATCTATTCGATGTAATCTTCTTTTGTGGTGTGTTTGTCGAGATCCGATGAATTGTGGGTTTATGATACAGATTATCTATGAACAATATTTGAATCTCCTCTGAATTCTTTTATGTATGATTGGTTATCTTTGCAAGTCTCTTCGAATTATCAGTTTAGTTTGGCATACTAGATTGATCTTTCTTGCAATGGGAGAAGTGCTTAGCTTTGGGTTCAATCTTGCGGTGCTCGATCCCAGTGACAGAAAGGAAAACGACACGTATTGTATTGTTGCCATCGAGGATAAAAAGATGGGGTTTATATCATATTGCTTGAGTTTATCCCTCTGTAGGATCGAAAGTATGTCTAGAGGGGGGGGGGGTGATTAGACTACTTGACCAAATAAAAGTCTAGCCTTTTCCCAATTTTAGTTCTTGGCAGATTTTAGCAACTTTGCACAAGTCAAGCAATCAACCTACACATGCAATTCTAAGAATATAGCAGCTGAATGTAAGACAATTGCATATGAAGGTAAAGGGAGGAGTTTGAGGAAGCAAACGCAATGTTGACATGGAGATTTTTTTATCCGTGGTTCCGATAGGTGGTGCTATCGTACATCCACGTTGATGGAGACTTCAACCCACAAAGGGTAACGGTTGGGCGAGTCCATGGAGGGCTCCACCCACGAAGGGTCCACGAAGAAGCAACCTTGTCTATCCCACCATGGCCGTCACCCACGAAGGACTTTCCTCACTCGGGTAGATCTTCACGAAGTAGACGATCTCCTTGCCCTTACAAACTCCTTGGTTCAACTCCACAATCTTGACGGAGGCTCCCAAGTGACACCTAGCCAATCTAGGAGACACCACTCTCCAAGAGGTGACAAATGGTGTGTTGATGATGAACTCCTTGCTCTTGTGCTTCAAATGATAGTCTCCCCAACACTCAACTCTCTCTCACAGGATTTGGATTTGGTGGAAAGAAGATTTGAGTGGAAAGCAACTTGGGGAAGGCTAGAGATCAAGATTTATGTGGTTGGAATGGAATATCTTGACCTCAACACAAGTGTAGGAGGTTCTCTCTCAGAAAATGTATGTTGGAAGTGTAGGCATGTTCTGATGGCTCTCTCCATGAATGAAGAGTGGGTGGAGGGGTATATATAGCCTCCACACAAAATCTAACCGTTACACACAAATCACCAAACTCGGTGGGACCGAATCATGAAACTCGGTCGGACCGATTTGGTTCAAAATGTGAATGTTAGGATTTTCGGTGGGACCGACATGTCAACTCGGTGGGACCGATTTCGTTAGGGTTAGGGCATAACGTAATCTTGGTGAGACCGATTACACAAACTCGGTGAGACCGATTTTGGTAATTGACAAACAGAGAGTTGGTCAGGCAAACTCGGTGGGACCGATTCACTCATCTCGGTTGGACCGAAATATTACGAAAGGGAAACAGAGAGTTTGCATTGCAATCTCGGTGGTACCGATCGCTCATCTCGGTTTGACCGAAACGTTACGAAGGGAAACAGAGAGATTACAATCCCATCTCGGTGAGACCGAGATCCCTATCGGTGAGACCGAAAAGACTAGGGCTTCTGGCAGTGGGTATGTCAACTGAACTCGGTGGCGCCGGATAGAAAGTTTTGGTGGGGCCGAGTTTGACTTTTGGTTTGGGACATATGTGGATGTGAGAAAGTAGTTGAGGGTTTTGGAGCATATCACTAAGCACTTTGAGCAAGCAAGCCATTAAGCAACACCTCATCCCCTCTTGATAGTATTGGCTTTTCCTATGGACTAATGTGATCTTGGATCACTAAAATGAAAATGTAGAGTCTTGTGCTTTGAGCTTGAGCCAATCTTTTGTCCTTAGCATTTTGAGGGGTCCACTTTTCTCATCCATGCCATGCCAATCATTGAGCTTTCCTGAAATATTTATCTTGAAATAGCATTAGCTCAATGAGCTATATGTTGTTAGGAATTACCAAAACCACCCAGGGATAGTTGCACTTTCAATCTCCCCCTTTTTGGTAATTGATGACAACATATAGATCAAAGCTTCGACAAATGATAATAAGATTGAAAAACATCGTCGCTCTGAGAAGTATGTGATAAGCAAGAGCTCCCCCTAAATTTGTGCATTATTTAAAATTTTCTTTTGAATGCAAATGCACAATCGATTAGGATCATGGGTTACTCTTCCTTGTCACATACATCTTGGTGGAGCGCTCAAAATGATAGAAGTTAAAAGCTTGCACTCATCACCAAGCAAGTGAATGATCATATAAGGATATAAGAGATAATATCATCCAACAAGCATTAAGGGTAGCTTATGATCAAACACATGATCAAACAAGTATCTCACAAGGACATAAAGTATATCACACAAGCACACAATCAAGAAGTTCAACCAAAAAAGCAAGAGAGATAAAAAAAGCAACACTCTTTCTCGAAGCCTATGATCTATACATTTTTCTCCCCCTTTGGCAACAAGTTACCAAAAAGTTCAAAAATGCATAGTGCTAAATGTTTCTCAGGCTTGGTCTTCATGAGGTGGTTTAGAGATGACTCCAAGGACGAAGGCTTCAGATGATGTAGCTGGAGCTGGTGGAGTGGCTGCTAGAGGTGTGGCTACTGGAGGTGGCACTGGAGCTGTAGCTGCTGGTGCTGATGCTGTAGCTCGAGTATCTGTCACTGGTACTGCAGCAGATCTCTGTCCTCTGGGCACTCTAGCAAAAGCATCTGTAGTAAACTTGCCCTTCTTCTCCTCTGCTTCCTCCTAAAGCTTCTCAACTGCAGTTTGGATCTCAGTTACCTTCAGATCAAGATTATAGAATTTGGTCTCTATAATCCTCTCCAAGATCTCCTGGTTTTGAGTCAGGGTGGCCAAGCCCTTCTCAATCCTCATGGTGGATTGGATCAGATATGCTAACTGATCTTGCTTGCTCTTCAGGAAGACTTGAGATGCCTCTTCAGTAGTTGGCATCTTTGCAGCTTTCTCTGCCCTTGCCTTCTCTCTCTTCTCATGTGCTTGAGCTGATGATGGTTCATTCTCAGTCATGACTACAGTGTTGTCTTCAAATTTAGGGTAGATGGGCAGGTGCTCCTTATCCAATAGATATTTGCCTGTGCCCATCTTTGAGTTGATGAGCTCCTGAATGTGTGGGGGCATACCCACAACTTCTCTTTTGATCAGTTGCTGTCCTTTTGATTGTTTCCACAATCAGACTCATGACTTTGAATTTTTGAGGCACATCAAACAAATGTAGCAAGTTGATAGCATGTCCTCTGATCATCTTGTGATCACCTGACTTGGGTAGCAATGTATTCCTTAGGATCCAATTTATGGTAGGCAGACCAGACAACAAGAAGTGGACAGATCCAAACTTATGATTCTCCAAAGCATCATCTGGGATCTCTCTGTACATGTGTGCCATAGTGTTGTGGTCTTTCTTCTTCTCAGCATAAACATCCAAGTCATCTTCATTTTCTTCGGGAGCATTGATCAACTGAGCCCATTCTTCAACAGAAGATTGGTACCTTGTACCTTCAGACATCCAAATGATCTTCCCATCTGGGTAGAAGTGGGCAGTGGAGTAAAACTGCATGATCAGCTCATCATTCCACTTGGTGAGCTTCTGGGCAACAAATGTCAATGCCACATGCCTTGAAGCCATCATATACACCTGGATAGTGATCTTCATTCTCCTTGATGTACTCCTAGTCAACCCATCTCATGTCACACACAATGGGCTTCTTGTCAAGCAAAATTGTCTCATAAAAGTCTTGATGTTCCTTAGTGTGAAACCTGTAGTCAACAGCAGTTCTCCTCCTGACAGCATAAGGATCAGACTGTTTCCATAATCTTAGTCCTGCATCCTTCCTGATTTTCATGTTTTCCGCAACAGGATGTGCATCATTGTGGTCAGGGATCTTGGCTTGAGCTTCCTCAAAACAAGTGAGTCATCTTCCTATTCTTCAGCAGCCTCAGGCACTGGGGCCTTGTTCTTCTCCTCAGCTGGTATACTTTTGGTGTTCCTCTTGGGTTTTGGCTTTTGAGCTGGAGCAGCAGCCTTGGGAGCAGTTTTGGGCTTAGATGGAGCAGCCCCTGATCTGATTGCACCTCCCATGAGCTTCTGAGCTTTGGGTGCTGGTGCATCCTCCTCCTGTTCTTCTTCTTCTTCAGAATCTCTCATCATGGAGGGCTTCCCAATAACTCTAGCAATGGTCTTCTTGACCCTTTCTTTCCTCTTCTTGCCTTCACCTCCTTCTTTGGGTTCAAGAGTGAACTCCATTGTTTCTTGAGTGGAGGCTCTGGCTTTTGACATTGGAACTCTTCTTGCTGGAGCCTTTGTTTTCATTCCTGGCTTTGTTGCAGCAGCTGTGCCATACTCCTTTTTCAGCACCTTTTCCCTTGAAGTGGCTTCATCCTCAACAGCCACATAGTCCTCATCTTCAGAATCAGAAGTTTTCTTCTTCCTTTTCCTGGTAGGTACCTTTGGCAAGTTACTAGGTGTGCTCCTGCTGCCCTCATCATAGCTGCTAGAGGGATCAGAACCCTCACTCATCCACACCTGCTGTTCAGACTTGTTCTGGTTTTGACTTTGGTCAGACATCTTGCGGGCAAACTGTCAGCAGACCCTGTGAATAGATTATAGATGAGGTAGAGAAGATGAGCATTCACAAAGTACAGGAGTTTTCCAAAACAGATGACTCAAAAACTTAGTTTTAGTTCTCCACAGAAAGCATTTCGGAGCTACTGATTTGTAAACTTGGTGATACCGAAGCAGCTTTTGGAACCTAAACTAGTGAACTCGGTCAGACCGAGTCACAGTTCGGTGGCACCGAGACTGCTAGGGTTTACAGAGAGTCGAACTCGGTCACACCGATTTGCAATTCTCGGTCAGACCGAAAATCACATGTGCAATGGCCTAAGCCAAATCGGCGAGACCGATTTCTACAACTCGGTCGGTCCGAGATGAGTTCGGCGGAAACCTAACCCTAAATTTTCAAATCAAATCTAATCTACGGGATGTTTTCTTTGGACAGGATGATCTCATACGTGGCAAGAAACATGGCAAAGCAATGTGCTAGGAATCGGAGTTAAAGAATAGCACAAAGATCAAGTTCATACATACCCTATCTCGGCGGTGGAACTTGCTACGGCGGCAACGGCGGGGCAGATTGCCGTTGATGGCGGCGGAGACCAGCAGCGGGAGGCCGCTGGCAGCGAGAGGACGATCCGGAGACCCAAGAAGGCAGAGCAGGTTACGCGCGGGCGAAGGGTTTTGGAAAAATTTCCAAAATTTGACCCGTCGGTATATATAACCTGACACTGTCGGTCCGACCGAGTGGAACAACTCGGTGGCACCGAGATTGAAAACCTAGATCAACTTAGTGATCTCGGTAGGACCGAAAAGGATGAATCGGTCAGACCAAAATGCACAAAGAGGTTTTGGAAGTTTAAGACTATGACGAATCGGGGACTTCGAGTGCTCCTCACACAGAGTGGTTCGAATCTGACTTGATCAAACTTTGTGATGTAGCATGAATAGAGTTTGAGACGAGGAAAGCATAGATAGCTAGAGGGAGTTCTTAGGCATTCTTGTCCATCCATTTGGCAAAAGAGAAAAAGCCAAACAATCAAAGCAACAAATGGATGTCCTCGAATGAGTAAAAATATGCATTCAACATGCTCCTCTGGAGGAAATATGGTCAGGAGAAGGGACACTCTTTGGCTGCTTGGCCCCTTGTCTGCAGGCCCAAGATGAAGGGTGGGCTTGGAATTCTGAATTTGGGACTACAGAATGATGCTCTGCTCCTTAAGTACATGAATAAATTCTATAATAAAGCAGATGTGCCATGGGTCCGTTTGGTGTGGGACTCATATTACTTTCAGAGAATTCCTCATGACACTATTCTTTGTGGCTCATTCTGGTGGAGGGACATTTGTAAATTAATGGACAAGTATCAGGCTGTTACCTCTGTCACTGTTGGCAAAGGAGATTCTGTTCTATTTTGGTCTGATCATTGGGAGATTGACCAGTCTTGCATTCCTCTGCAAGAAAGGTTTCCAAGGCTTTTCTCTTTTTTCCTGCAGAAGAATCTTTCTGTCATGGAAGTGATACACGCAGGAAATTTGCAGCAAATGTTTTCATTGCCACTATCTGAACTGGCTTTTAGGGAGTTCAATCAGCTTTCAAGCTTGTTATCTGAGACTTCCTTAGACAATGGTTGTAATGATATCTGGGCTTGGAGACATGGGAAAAAGGCAGAGTACTCGGCAAAGAAGTACTATGATTTTGTTCACCAGCCTGTTATTGCCAATCCTATACTAAGCTGGGTCTGGAAAAGCTGCTGTACCATGATAATTAAAATGTTTGCTTGGCTGGTAATTATGGACAGAGTTAACACCAAGGATATGATTCATCGACGCCATTGGAGAATTAATGATGGACCTAGTTGTGTCCTATGCCCGACTGGAGTAATTGAGGATAGGAATCATCTATTCTTCCAATGTAACTTCAGTATGAGAATCTCGAACTACCTACAAGTTTCCTGGTTAGATAGCAATGATATGGTGCAAATTGCCTTACATGCCAGGAAGGAGTTTAATAAGCCTTTTTTTCTCAGAGGTGGTTTTTCTTGCATGGTGGAATATTTGGAAAGTTAGGAATGACAGGGCTTTTAGGCATGTCAACCCAACTTTTAGGCAGTGGAGAAATGGGTTTATTCATGATATTACTCTTCTTTCACATCGGATCAAGACCAGATATAAGGAGGCTCTGCTCAAATGGATTGATTTCCCGCCTCCTTGAAGGCCATCTATTTTGTAAATTCTTTCTTTCCTAGTTGTAGTTTTTAGTGCTTTCTTTAATTTCTTAGAGTACTATAGCTTTTCTTGTATAGCCTTTCTTTCTTTTTGTTCCCCCTCTTGAGGAACTTTGTACTTATTCTTTGTTCTTTATTAATAAAATGCTGTGGGGTGTAAGCCTTGCAGTCTTCCAGGTAAAAAAAATATATGTGACAAAGCATGCACAAACACTCTAGCATCTATCAAACAATTGGCGATGACTAGGTCATCTATATATGAGTATATTGACTTAGGAGTCAAATGAGAACATTTGATCATAGGTCATACTCATCGTTTAAGCACAAGTGGGGTTGCCACTTTTACATAAAGCATTGTTGTGTTCACATCATTAGAGTTGCTCCAGCTCAATTGATTAGAGTAAAGCTCCCCCTAGATGTGATATCCCCCCTAGGAGGGATGAACTAACCTTGGGTTTTGTCGATGATGACTTCATGTAGGTGTTGAAGATGTAGATGCTCAATATTGATGTAGATCATTCGGAGCAATCCTTTGGAGTGAGTTGCACTTTCAATACCTACACGGGTTAGTCCCACAAGGACAAACAAGGATATCCATAGACATAGAGTGATGTGTACACAAGATGATGTCCATGAAAGCATTAGGTTACCTTGTCCCTTGTCTTACCAAGAAGAGGGTTTGTGACTCCTTGAACTAGTGCAAGATATGAAAGTTGTTTGCACTTGTCCTTGCCAAAATGATGAGAGTGAAGTATGTTGGCGGAGTCACCCTCAAGAACTCTCTAGTTCTTCTTCTTCGGGATCCACACCATCTTGATGGGAATCCTTGGAGTTGTAGTCGTACTTGATGAAGTAGAACTTTATGTAGTCTTGGGAATCCACTTGACCAAGGCCTTGGGTGCTTCTTCAAATGCATCAATCTCCTGTTGAAGCTTATCCTTGCCTTTTTGCTTGTGGTCTTGTGGTGGAAGATCATCTTGAGCTTGTGTTCCTTTGAAAGAAGTAGGATCATACTTCTCTTGTTGAGGAACAAACTTCGTCTTGGGGTATTGATCTTCTTCCCACTCAACTCCATTGGCATTGAACTTTCGTTCAAAACCAACACTTTGATTCTTCCGGTGCCTTCCTTGCTTGCGTACAATCTCCTCGAATTGCTTAGTTCCGGCAAGACTCTTGTAAACACCTTTCTCTATAATTCCCTTCAATAAGCTATTTTCTTGCTCAAGTGTAACTTGGCTAAGAGAATCATTAGTGGAATCAAGAGAACTACTAGAAGCAACAAAATTGGATTTAGCATGATTGTTGTTACTACTAGATGAAGAATCTTTCTTGTTCTTGTTGCTAGACTTCACTTGTGGCATGTAAGTAGACAAGAGTAAACGCTTGGAAATGTAAGAAGAACTTTTCTTGCGAAGATCATCATTGATTGCCTTTAGAAACTCATGCTCTTGCTCAAGGTTGAGCTTTTCAAAGCATAGCTTCTCATGAGTCTTTAAAAGTTCTCGATGATCTTCCAAGGTAGTTTCATGAGCTAACTTAAGAGTGTTTAGTTCTTTAGTTAGACGCTCAATCTCCTTCTTATCATCATCATTCGTTTTATCTTGATTATCATGATTAATAGCAAGCTCATCATAGTTTTCATAACTAGAGTTGTCAACAAGTAAATCATCATCTCCTAGCAAATCATCTTCATCACTATTGAAATCAACATACTCGGGGTGTGTTACCTTTGGACCTTTGGCCATGAGGCATCTTCCAATTCCTTCATTTGGTGAGTCAAATATGTCGTAGGAGTTGGTTGGCACAAGTGCTAGACCGGCAACACCTTCATCTTGAGTATATTCGGAGTCGGAGTGATTGTTGGAGTCGGAGCCGGGTACCCATTCACCAACATGAGCTTGATGTCTTCTTTTTGTGTAGCTCCTTGATGACTTATCCTTCCTTTCCGGATCCTTGCTTCTCCGAGAGGGTCTTCGTTCATAACGATCATCTCTACTCCTTCTTTCTCTTGATGGTGATTCTTCTCTTTTACTTCTTCTCTTGGGAGAATCTTCTCTTCTTTTGTAGGGAGCCGTGCACTCATTTGAGTAGTGTCCAGGTCTTCCACAATTATAGCAATTACGCTCACGACTAGAAGATCTTTTGTCATTGTAGGACCTTGACTTGGAACTTCTTTCCTTGCTTATACTCTTGTAGAACTTGTTGAAGTTCTTCACCATTAGAATCGATTCTTCATTGAAGGTTTGCTTCTCACTTGATGATGTGGGAGCTTCACATGAGGCTTTGTAAGCACCACTTGACTTGTTGTGAAGCTCTTCCTTATCCTTGAGTGACATCTCATGAGCAACAATTCTTCCAATGACTTCCGTTGGCTTGAGATCTTTGTAATTGGGAATCATTTGGATCAATGTGCACACGGTATCATATTTTCCATCCAAGGCTCTTAGGATCTTCTTGATGATGAATTTATCGGTCATCTCTTCACTTCCTAAGCCGGCAATCTCATTTGTGATGAGAGCAAGCCTAGAGTACATTTCAGCGACGCCTTCACCATCCTTCATTTTGAACTTGTCAGGTTGACTTTGGAGCACATCCAATTTGGATTCCTTGACAGAGTCGGTACCTTCGTGCATATCAATCAAAGTATCCCAAATTTCCTTTGCATTCTCAAGATGGCTGATTTTGTTGAATTCTTCGGGGCACAATCCATTGAAGAGAATATCACAAGCTTGAGCATTGTATTGTAGCATCTTCAACTCTTTCGCGGTAGCTTCACGGTTCGGTTCTCTCCCATCAAAGAATTCACCTTGCAAGCCAATACACACAATAGCCCAAACGGCAGGGTTATGTCCAAGAATATGCATTTTCATCTTATGCTTCCAACTAGCAAAATTAGTACCATCAAAGTAAGGACCTCTACGGTGGTAATTTCCCTCGCTAGACGCCATACTCTCCTAGGTTGTGAAACCAAGGCTATGACCACCAAAAGCTATGGAAATCAAAGCAAATGGAGACCAAAGCTCTGATACCACTTGTAGGATCGAAAGTATGTCTAGAGGGGGGGGGGGTGATTAGACTACTTGACCAAATAAAAGTCTAGCCTTTTCCCAATTTTAGTAATTGGCAGATTTTAGCAACTTTGCACAAGTCAAGCAATCAACCTACACATGCAGTTCTAAGAGTATAGCAGCGGAATGTAAGACAATTGCATATGAAGGTAAAGGGAGGATTTTGAGGAAGCAAACGCAATGTTGACACGGAGATTTTTTATTTGTGGTTCCGATAGGTGGTGCTATCGTACATCCACGTTGATGAAGACTTCAACCCACGAAGGGTAATGGTTGCGCGAGTCCACGGAGGGCTCCACCCACGAAGGGTCCACGAAGAAGCAACCTTGTCTATCCCACCATGGCCGTCGCCCACGAAGGACTTGGCTCACTCGGGTAGATCTTCACGAAGTAGGCGATCTCCTTGTGCTTACAAACTCCTTGGTTCAACTCCACAATCTTGACGGAGGCTCCCAAGTGACACCTAGACAATCTAGGACACGCCACTCTCCAAGAGGTAACAAATGGTGTGTTGATGATGAACTCCTTGCTCTTGTGCTTCAAATGATAGTATCCCCAACACTCAACTCTCTCTCACAGGATTTGGAGTTGGTGGAAAGAAGATTTGAGTGGAAAGCAACTTGGGGAAGGCTAGAGATCAAGATTTATGTGGTTGGAATGGAATATCTTAACCTCAACACAAGTGTAGGTGGTTCTCTCTCAGAAAATGTATGTTGGAAGTGTAGGCATGTTCTGATGGCTCTCTCCACGAATGAAGACTGGGTGGAGGGGTATATATAGCCTCCACACAAAATCTAACCGTTACACAAAAATCACCAAACTCGGTGGGACCGAATCATGAAACTCGGTCGGACCGATTTGGTTCAAAATGTGAACGTTAGGATTTTCGGTGGGACCGACATGTCAACTCGGTGGGACCGATTTCGTTAGGGTTAGGGCATAACGTAATCTCGATGAGACCGATTACACAAACTCGGTGAGACCGATTTTGGTAATTGACAAACAGAGAGTTGGTCAGGGAAACTCGGTGGGACCGATTCGCTCATCTCGGATGGACCTAAATGTTACGAGAGGGAAACAGAGAGTTTGCATTGTAATCTCGGTGGGACCGATCGCTCATGTCGGTTCGACCGAAACGTTACGAAGGGAAACAGAGAGATTACAATCCCATCTCGGTGAGACCGAAAAGACTAGGGTTTCTGGTAGTGGCTATGTCAACTGAACTCGGTGGCGCCGGATAGAAAGTTTCGATGGGGACGAGTTTGACTTTTTGTTTGGGACATATGTGGATGTGAGAAAGTAGTTGAGGGTTTTGGAGCATATCACTAAGCACTTTGAGCAAGCAAGCCATTAAGCAACATCTCATCCCCTCTTGATAGTATTGGATTTTCCTATGGACTCAATGTGATCTTGGATCACTAAAATGAAAATGTAGAGTCTTGTGCTTTGAGCTTGAGCCAATCTTTTGTCCATAGCATTTTGAGGGCTCCACTTTTCTCATCCATGCCATGCCAATCATTGAGCTTTTCTGAAATATTTATCTTGAAATAGCATTAGCTCAATGAGCTATATGTTGTTAGGAATTACCAAAACCACCCAGGGATAGTTGCACTTTCACCTCTACATCATGTCATCTTGCTTAAAGCGTTACTCCGTTCTTATGAACTTAATACTCTAGATGCATGCTGGATAGCGGTCGATGTGTGGAGTAATAGTAGTAGATGCAGGCAGGAGTCGGTCTACTTGTCACGAACGTGATGCCTATATACATGATCATGCCTAGATATTCTCATAACTATGCTCAATTCTATCAATTGCTTGACAGTAATTTGTTCACCCACCGTAATACTTATGCTATCTTCAGAGAAGCCACTAGTGAAACCTATGGCCCCCGGGTCTATTTTCCATCATATTAATCTCACGTCAACGAGCTATTTCTATCGCCGTTTATTTTGCTTTCTTTACTTTTAGTATTTATCATAAAAATACCAAAAATATTATCTTATCATCTCTATCAGATCTCACTTTTGCAAGTGGCCGTGAAGGGCTTGACAACCCCTTTATCGTGTTGGTTGCTAGGCTCTTATTTGTTTGTGTAGGTATGAGGGACTTGAGCGTGGCCTCCTACTGGATTGATACCTTGGTTCTCAAAAACCGAGGGAAATACTTACGCTACTTTGCTGCATCACCCTTTCCTCTTCAATGGAAAACCAACGCTGTGCTCAAGAGGTAGCAAGAAGGATTTCTGGCGCCGTTGCCTGGGAGTCTACGCACAAGTCAAGACGTACCAAGTACCCATCAGAAACTCTTATCCCTCGCATTACATTATTTGCCATTTGCCTCTCGTTTTCCTCTCCCCCACCTCAACCTTGCCATTTTATTCGCCCTCTCTTCCGTTTGCTTCTTTTTCGCTTTCTTCTCGTGTGCTTGTGTGTTGGATTGCTTGTTTGTCACGATGGCTCAAGATAATACTAAATTGTGTGACTTCTCCAATACCAACAACAATGATTTTCTTAGCACTCCGATTGCTCCTCTTACCGATGCTGAGTCTTGTGAAATTAATGTTGCTTTGTTGAATCCGGTCATGAAAGATCAATTCGCCGGCCTTCCTAGTGAAGATGTCGCTACCCATCTAAATAGCTTTGTTGATTTGTGTGACATGCAAAAGAAGAGAGATGTTGATAATGATATTGTTAAATTGAAGCTATTTCCATTTTCGCTTAGAGATCGTGCTAAAACTTGGTTTTCGTCTTTGCCTAAAAATAGTATTGATTCTTGGAATAAGTGCAAAAATGCTTTTATCTCTAAGTATTTTCCTCCCTCTAAGATCATCTCTCTTAGGAACGATATTATGAATTTTAAGCAACTTGATCATGAACATGTTGCACAAGCTTGGGAGAGAATGAAATTAATGATACGTAATTGCCCTACTCATGGTTTGAATCTGTGGATGATTATCCAAATTTTTATGCCGGATGGAATTTTGATTCTAGAAATCTTTTAGATTCGGCCGAAGGAGGCACTTTTATGGAAATCACTTTAGGAGAAGCTACTAAACTCCTAGATAATATTATGGTTAATTATTCTCAATGGCACATTGAAAGATCTATTAGTAAAAAGGTTCATGCGATTGAAGAATTAATGTTTTGAGTGGAAAGATGGATGAACTTATGAAATTGTTTGCTAATAAGAGTGTTTCTTCAAATCCTAATGATATGCCTTTGTCTACTTTGATTGAGAATAATAATGAATATATGGATGTGAATTTTGTTGGTAGGAATAATTTTGGGAACAACGCGTATAGAGGAAACTTTAATCCTAGGCCGTTCCTTAGTAATTCCTCTAATAATTATGATAATTCCTACAACAATTCCTATGGAAATTTTAATAAGATTCCCTCGGAATTTGAGACTAGTGTTAAAGAGTTTATGATTTCTAAAAAGAATTTCAATACTTTGCTTGAATTTTTTTTGCTTAAAGTTGATGAATTGGCTAGGAACGTGGATAGAATTTCTCTTGATGTTGATTCTTTGAAACTTAGATCTATTCCACCTAAGCATGATATCAATGAGTCTCTCAAAGCTATGAGAATTTCCATTGATGGGTGCAAAGAAAGAACCGCTAGAATGCGTGCTAAGAAAGATTGCTTTGTAAAGCGTGTTCTTCTAGTTTTTACGAGAATAAAGATGAAGACCTAAAAGTTATTGATGTGTCCCCTATTAAATCTTTGTTTTGCAATATGAATGTTTATAATGATGGGACTGGAGATGAGTCAACTTTAGTTAAAAGGCGTCCTAATAATTTGGAGTTTTTAGATCTTGATGCAAATTTTGGTAAAAGTGGGATTGAAGAGGTCAAAACTTTAGATTTCAGTGAACCCACTATTTTGGATTTCAAGGAATTTAATTATGATAGTTTCTCTTTAATAGATTGTATTTTGTTGTTGCAATCCGTGCTAAATTCTCCTCACGCTTATAGTCAAAATAAAGCCTTTACTAAACATATCATCGATGCTTTGATGCAATCTTATGTAGAAAAACTCGAGTTGGAAGTTTCTATTCCTAGAAAACTTTATGATGAGTGGGAACCTACAATTAAAATTAAAATTAAAGATCATGAATGCTATGCTTTGTGTGATTTGGGTGCTAGTGTTTCCACGATCCCAAAAACTTTGTGTGATTTGTTAGGTTTCCGTGAATTTGATGATTGCTCTTTAAACTTGCACCTTGCGGATTCCACTATCAAGAAACCTATGGGAAGAATTAATGATGTTCTTATTGTAGCAAATAGGAATTATGTGCCCGTAGATTTTATCGTTCTTGATATAGATTGCAATCCTTCATGTACTATTATTCTTGGTAGACCTTTCCTTAGAACGATTGGTGCAATTATTGATATGAAGGAAGGGAATATTAGATTCCAATTTCCGTTAAGGAAAGGCATGGAACACTTCCCTAGAAATAAGATTAAATTACCTTATGAACTCATTATGAGAGCCACTTATGGTTTGCCAACCAAAGATGGCAATACCTAGATCTATCCTTGCTTTTATGCCTAGCTAAGGGCGTTAAACGATAGCGCTTGTTGGGAGGCAACCCAATTTTATTTCAGTTTTTCTGCTTTTTGGTTCTGTTTAGTAATACGTTTTTGATCTAGCCTCTGGTTAGATTCGTTTTTGTGTTTTAATTAGTGTTTGTGCCAAGTAAAACCGTTAGGATAACCTACGATGATAGTTATTTGATCTTGCTGTAAAAACGGAAACTTTGTGCGCACGAGATTAGTTTTCATAAATCACAGGAGCGTTCTTTTCAGTTTATTCTTTTTGCAGTAGATCAATAAACAAATTATCTAGAACTTCCTAATTTGGTGGAATTTTCTGCGTTCCAGAAGTTTGCGTTAGATACAGATTACTACAGACTGTTCTGTTTTTGACATATTCTGTTTTTCGTGTGTTGTTTGCTTATTTTGATGAATCTATGGCAAGTAAAAGAGCTTATAAACCATAGAGAAGTTGTAATACAGTAGGTTTAACACCAATATAAATGAAGAATGAGTTCATTACAGTACCTTAAAGTGGTGGTTTGTTTTATTTCGCTAACGGAGCTTATGAGATTTTCTGTTGAGTTTTGTGTTGTGAAGTTTTCAAGTTTTGGGTAAATATTTGATGGATTATGGAACAAAGAGTGGCAAGAGCCTAAGCTTGGGGATGCCCATGGCACCCCAAGGTAAAATTCAAGGACAACCAAAAGCCTAAGCTTGGGGATGCCCCGGAAGGCATCCCCTCTTTCGTCTTCGTCTATCGGTAACTTTACTTGGAGCTATATTTTTATTCACCACCTGATATGTGTTTTGCTTGGAGTGTCTTGTATGATTTAGTCTTTGCTTTTTAGTTTGCCACAATCATCTTTGCTGTACACACCTTTTGAGAGAGACACACATGATTCGGAATTTATTAGAATACTCTCTGTGCTTCACTTATATCTTTTGAGTTATATAGTTTTTGCTCTAGTGCTTCACTTATATCTTTTAGAGCACGGCGGTGATTTTATTTTATAGAAATTATTGATCTCTCATGCTTCACTTATATTATTTTGAGAGTCTTTTAGAACAGCATGGTATTTTGTTTTGGTTGAAATTAGTCCTAAAGTAATAGGCATCCAAGATAGGTATAATAAAAACTATCATATAACGTGCATTGAATACTATGAGAAGTTTGATACTTGATGATTATTTTGAGATATGGAGATAGTGATATTAAAGTTGTGCTAGTTGAGTAATTGTGGAATTGAAAAATACTTGTGTTGAAGTTTGCAAGTCCCGTAGCATGCACGTATGGTAACCGTTGTCTAACAAATTTGAAACATGAAGTGTTCTTTGAGTGTCACCCTTTGTGTGGAGGTCGGGGGCGCGCGATGGTTCATTCCTACCAACCTCCCCCCTAGGAGCATGCGCGTAGTGCATGGTTTTGATGACTTGTAGATTTTTGCAATAAGTATGTGAGTTCTTTATGACTAATGTTGAGTCCATGGATGATACGCACTCTCACCCTTCCATCATTGCTAGCCTCTTCGGTGCCGTGCATTGCCCTTTGTCATCTTGAGAGTTGGTGCAAACTTCGCCGGTGCATCCAAACCCCGTGATACGATACGCTCTATCACACATAACCTCCTTATATCTTCCTCAAAACAGCCACCATACCTACCTATCATGGCATTTCCATAGCCATTCCGAGATATATTGCCATGCAACTTTCCACAGTTCCGTTTATTATGACACGCTTCATCATTGTCATACTGCCATGCATGATCATGTAGTTGACATCGTCTTTGTGGCAAAGCCACCATGTATATTATTTCATACATGTCACTCTTGATTCATTGCCCATCCCGGTACACCGCCGGAGGCATTCATTTAGAGTCATATCTTGTTCTAGTATCGAGTTGTAATCATTGAGTTGTAAATAAATAGAAGTGTGATGATCATCATTCATAGAGCATTGTCCTAAAAAATTAAAAAAATGAAAAAAAGAGAAAGGACAAAAAAAGGGAAGGCCCAAAAAAAAGAAATAAAAAACGGGCAATGCTACTATCTCTTTTTCCACACTTGTGCTTCAAAGTAGCACCATGATCTTTATGATAGAGAGTCTCTTGTTTTATCACTTTCATATACTAGTGGGATTTTTCATTATAGAACTTGGCTTGTATATTCCAACAATGGGCTTCCTCAAATGCCCTAGGTCTTCGTGAGCAAGCAAGTTGGATGCACACCCACTTAGTTTCATTTGTTGAGCTTTCATACATTTATAGCTCTAGTGCATCCGTTGCATGGCAATCCCTACTCCTTGCGTTGACATCAATTGATGGGCATCTCCATAGCCCGTTGATTAGCCGCGTCAACGTGAGACTTTCTCCTTTTTTATCTTCTCCACACAACCCCCATCATTATATTCTATTCCACCCATAGTGCTATGTCCATGGCTCATGCTCATGTATTGCGTGAAAGTTGAAAAAGTTTGAAAATTCTAAAGTATGAAACAATTGCTTGGCTGAAACCGAGGTTGTGCATGATTTGAATATTTTGTGTGACGAAGATGGGACATAGCCAAACTATATGATTTTGTAGGGATGAACTTACTTTGGCCATGTTATTTTGAGAAGACATAATTGCTTAGTTTGTATGCTTGAAGTATTATTATTTTTATGTCAATATTAAAGTTTTATCTTGAACCTTTCGGATCTGAACATTCATGCCACAATAAAGAAACTTACATTTAGAAATATGCTAGGTAGCATTCCACATCAAAAATTCTGTTTTTATCATTTACCTACTCGAGGACGAGCAGGAATTAAGCTTGGGGATGCTTGATACGTCTCCAACGTATCTATAATTTTTGATTGTTCCATGCTATTATATATTCTGTTTTGGATGTTTAATGGGCTTTATCATACACTTTTGTATTATTTTTGGGACTAACCTATTAACCGGAGGCCCATCCCAAATTGCTGTTTTTTGCCTATTTCCGTGTTTCGCAGAAAAGGAATATCAAACGGAGTACAAACGGAATGAAACCTTAGGGAACGTGATTTTCGGAACAAACGTGATCCAGAGGACTTGGAGTGGACGTCAAGCAGCAGACGAGGAAGCCACGAGGTAGGGGGCGCGCCTACCCCCCTGGGCGCGCACTCCACCCTCGTGGGCCGCTCGTAGCTCCACCGACCTACTTCTTCCTCCTATATATACCTACGTACCCCGAAAACATCCAGGAGCACCACGAAAACCTAATTCCACCGCCGCAACCTTCTGTACCCGTGAGATCCCATCTTGGGGCCTTTTCCGGCGCTCCGCCGGAGGGGGCATTGATCACGGAGGGCTTCTACATCAACACCATAGCCTCTCCGATGATGTGTGAGTAGTTTACCTCAGACCTTCGGGTCCATAGTTATTAGCTAGATGGCTTCTTCTCTCTCTTTGTATCTCAATACAAAGTTGTCCTTGTTTCTCTTGGAGATCTATTCGATGTAATCTTCTTTTGTGGTGTGTTTGTCGAGATCCGATGAATTGTGGGTTTATGATCAAGATTATCTATGAAGAATATTTGAATCTCCTCTGAATTCTTTTATGTATGATTGGTTATCTTTGCAAGTCTCTTCGAATTATCAGTTTGGTTTGGCCTACTAGATTGATCTTTCTTGCAATGGGAGAAGTGCTTAGCTTTGGGTTCAATCTCGTGGTGCTCGATCCCAGTGACAAAGGGAAACGACACGTATTGTATTGTTGCCATCGAGGATAAAAAGATGGGGTTTATATCATATTGCTTGAGTTTATCCCTCTACATCATGTCATCTTGCTTAAAGCGTCACTCCGTTCTTATGAACTTAATACTCTAGATGCATGCTGGATAGCGGTCGATGTGTGGAGTAATAGTAGTAGATGCAGGCAGGAGTCGGTCTACTTGTCACGGACATGATGCCTATATACATGATCATGCCTAGATATTCTCATAACTATGCTCAATTCTATCAATTGCTCGACAGTAATTTGTTCACCCACCGTAATACTTATGCTATCTTGAGATAAGCCACTAGTGAAACCTATGCCCCCCCCCCGTTCTATTTTCCTTCATATTAATCTCCCGTCAACGAGTTATTTCTGTCGCCGTTTATTTTGCTTTCTTTACTTTTAGTCTTTATCATAAAAATACCAAAAATATTATCTTATCATCTCTATCAGATCTCACTTTCGCAAGTGGCCGAGAAGGGCTTGACAACCCTTTTATCGCGTTGGTTGCAAGGTTGTTATTTGTTTGTGTAGGTACGAGGGACTTGAGCGTGGCCTCCTACTGGATTGATACCTTGGTTCTCAAAAACTGAGGGAAATACTTACGCTACTTTGCTGCATCACCCTTTGCTCTTCAAGGGAAAACCAACGCTGTGCTCAAGAGGTAGCAATGCCTGTGACCTGTGCATAAATAAAATTGAGGTGCTTATCTAACCTGATGCTTGTTCCTTCTCATAGAAAGAGATGGCTTCAGAGGATTGGAGCAAACACTGTATCTATAACCTACAAGATGGCAGTTGCTGCAAGTAATAGATGCCATCCTACTTGTATCCTTTGGTGCTGGCTTCTCAAATTGATTTTTCCTCCTCTTTGTTTGCTGCTTCCCTACCTTGTCCTTGAATACTGGAGGCTCTATGTCCTGAGTTCTTGTCCTTGGCCACATATTTGGACCAGATACATGAAATATGATATGACTAAATGCCGATTTATACATTTCCTTCTTGAAAAAATTAGCCACAAAGTCTTTAGGTTGTTCCCATTCCTTCCTGTTGTAGCAAGGATCTGTTGACCTGTTGGAAGCTTGATAAAACAACCGTCTACCCTTGCGATGTGAAAAATGTGAGCACTTGGTGTATATAAACACTTAAAAATTTACAAAACATATTGTACCTACCTTCTTTGCAAGCATTAAGACAAAATAACAGGTGATGGAACCTAGGGGTTTTGCTTGGGTGCTCTGGCAGGTACTTAGTGGTCACAACACATCTACTGCCGCGGTTTGTATCTAACACAGCCTACAAATAATCTCTAAGTCTAGTGTGCTGCCCTCTTTGATCTCCTTCGACAACCTTCAGCGCTTGCTTCCTAGCCCTGTAGGCCATATGAGTGGAGATCTCTACTCCATATTTCTTCTTCAAATTCTGCATAATTGTGGTGACTGGTGTGCCAATGTCAGTTCTGATCATGCTCCCACACTGCCGTGCAACCCATTTTGTAGTGACCTTGGTGTTCTCTACTACTGCTGGGCATGCGTGCAAAAAATTAGCCTTTCTTATGCAAAAAGTAGTCTCATTTGCAAGAGGAGAAGCTGGAATGTAGAAAGGGCATTTGACATTAGTGCACACAACTATGATGATGTCACTGTAGTTTCTATGGAACTCACAATTCCAGTTCTGACTTATGTGAAATGTCTGAAGTGCTCTTCTAAATTGGCACACATTAAGGAAACAAAGTTTTCTACAATACTGCTCCTCTGGGTTCTCTCTTCCTTCACTGTACCAGGTCCTGGGCAAAGGTTGTTTTCCTTTGCTCTTTCTTCCATTGGGTAGAACAAAAAGCAAGTTCTTCAGCTCATCATCATATTCCTTCTTCAAAACACCAGGACCTCTCTCCTTATTTGATGATGGTACCCAAGCATCCTCGAACCTATGCTCCAAGCTAGAATGTGACCTATTGGTTGACCCTTTTCTAGCTCTCTTCTTCTTTAGTGTCTCCTCTTGCTCCACAATCCCCTCTTCTTCAACCTCTCCTCTCCTAAACCTGCTCCTCTTCCTCAAACTACTCATCTTTCTCCACCTGCTCATCTGGGTCATACACTTCATCCACATCAGTGTCTCCTTCAAAATGAAGTAGTGGGTCCTCTCTCTGCTTCCTCATCTCATTAAGCCTCTGAAGAAAGTCATCATCTGCCTCCAGATCAGAATCATCTTCAGTTAGAAGGATTGGTAGCTTTTTCCTAACCATTTGCACCTGCTCGGCTGATTTTTAATGTTTCCTAAATTTGGCAATATTTGTTCTCCTCTTTAGCTCCATGAGTGTCTCTGGCTCATCCTGATCTGCTGCATTGCCTTCATCCATAGCAGTCTCTAAATCCATACAATGGTTTGTGCTCTACTGTGTGGAGTAGAACTGCAGTGGCTCTGGCTGCTTCTATTTACTGCATTTTGATGGTGATCTGAAGAGAACTCCTAGGTGATTGATCTCATACACATGTTTCTCTCCTATTTGACTCAAAGGAGCCTGCTCCTTTTACAGATAACCTGAATTCAAATCTGAAGGTCTTGGATCAGTGGCCCTAATCACTTTCAAGTTGACTACCTTCTCATCTGTACTAGCAATATGGTCAAGCATAGCATCCACTTTTTCATCATCACAAATTTCTTCCAATCCAGAAATACCCACACCAGGATTTCTCACAAAATACATGTAGTCATTTATACCATATCCCTCTGTCTCTATTAGTGCTATCATATTATAAAATGTGATGTCTGAAATGCACATTGATCTCTCCAAGTTGTCTGTGTCATGGAAGTGCATTCTAACTTCCCAAACATCATCATCCAAACTACAGACAAAGAAAGTAAACAATCTTAATTAACACTGCATAATTAACAGAGCACTACTCTAATTAAAGCAGCATATTAATAGAAATTACTCTAATTAACAGTGCCTACAAATTAGCTCTACTTAACGGAGCACTACTCTAATTAACAGTGCCTACAAATCTACTCTAATTAACACATCATATTAGTAGAAACTACTCTAATTAACAGTGGTCTATTACTCAACTATAATTAACAGAGCACTACTCTAATTAATTAACACATCATATTAACAGTGCCTACAAATCAACTCTAATTAATAGCAATTAAAAAGAAATTTCTATGGCAGTAGAAAATACTATGACAGTGGACTAATTTTCCCTAAAGTCCAAATTAGGGTTTGTGGTGGCCAAGCTAGGGTTTAACAGTGCCTACAAATCAAAGCTTGACATAGGGTTTCAAGCTAACAAAAACAAAAAATATTAACTTTCACCCAAATTCGAATAACCCTAACCCTAAGCATGGAACCGATCTAATTAAAGTTCAGAAATTAAAAGAACCTAGGTTAGGGAAGAGGACAACTTACTCGACACCGCCGAATGAAGAGGCCCACTTGTGTGACTTCCCGTCAGAGTGGACTTAATGGCCCTGGCCCAAGCTTGCGCTACCACGAATTCGAGCGACGACTGGTGGCTGCTGTTTTGAGAAGAGGCGCTAGGGTTTGAGCTCCCGCAGATATCCCACTCCGATGGCCTATCGTCTCCGCCGCCGCCAGACCCGCCGCCAGCGCCGCTTGCCGTCACCATGTCTATGGAGAGGAGAGAGTGCGCGTGGAGGAAAAGAGTTGGGAGGTGAGGGCAGGGAGGGAGAGTGAGAAGACAGTCGCACACGGCTGGGTGGACGCCATCTAACGCCGTCTAACGGCGCGGACGAGTGAACAGTGCTGCCACGTCGATAAAGGCGGGACCCACCTATCATAATCTTGTTTAAATAGAGCGAATCAGACGACTATTTTTTTGCAAAATATTAAGCCCACAATTAGTGGTTTTTGGTACAACCCCGTAGAACTGTTTCTGCAACCTTAGCCTTCAATGTCGATGTTTTTCGCGATTCACTCCTCCCCAGAGTGTTGGTATGGTCGCCAGCGAGGCAGAGTTGGACATGGGACACGAGCCGGCTCTCAGGACTCAAGGCGTCGCCGTCTCCCATGCCCTACTCTTCCTCGTCAGAGCCCGAAACCCTCACAGTACCTGTGGACTTCAGATCAACGAAGGATTTGTCCTGGGATGAGCCGGCGACATCCAGCATGACGCCGTTGCGGCGCCCGGGCTGGTGCACCATATGGGGCCGCCGAAGAATGTGACTCCACCTCGCCAACATCCATCACCGTAAGGGCTGTTGCCGCCTCCTGCGCCCGCTGACTCGCACGACAGGCACGCCGCACCATATTTGCATCGGACGACGACCATGGTGCGTCTTCTGCCTTGGCGCATCAAAGGAGGGGTTATGCTTTCGCTACCGCGTTCGGATGCTAGATGGACTGCACCGCCTCCGGTGAGGCAACAATGCCACACCTGGCCGTAGATCCATCCGCTATGTGGGCAGACGCAATGGATTCCTGATGAAAGGAGTCTGAGCATTGCCGTCTAGTGGTATCCTCCCATGAGCGACGAAGCACAAAACATACGGTCATCTCCTCCTCAAGGCCGCGTGGGATGACCTCGGGATTGATGGATCTGGAGATGTAGGATTCGGATCGACTGCCAACCATGCCAGAGAAGGTCGAAGATCGTCGACGGGAGGTTGGGGGCGGAGTGGAGTGGAGTGGCTAGGGTTTTGGTCCGGGGAGGGGATGGGGATGATTATATGTGGGGTCAGGTGGGCCAGCGTGGGTCTGGACCGACGTGGTTGATGCGCTCGGCCGCACCTGGGCTGTTCGATATTTACCCCATACTTGGGCTGGATATGAGGGGTGCTGGTCAACCTGGGCGTTTGAGGCCGGCGCCCGTTTGGTTCGGTGTTTTTTGACCGGTCGCTGACTGGACCGTCCACCCAGACGTATAAGGGGGGTTTGGGGCGCCGGGCCATAGATGTTCTTAAACCCCCTCTTTCTCGCGTGGAGAATCAGCAGTAAGAAACTGGACCGCAAGCAGTAAAACCCTATTCGTACCCCCGAGAACCCCTAATCCATGAATTCCCCAACCTCGTGTTCTAGTAGACGATGGGAGCAGATGATTTGCTAGAATTTTTCGTTTAACCACCTGATTTAACCTTTCTCTGTACATGGAGACTGGCGGGAAAGAACCCCCCCTCCCCGTGGCAAAGCCCCAATGGCCATGCTCGTTAAAGATGGACCAAGGCATTGACACTTTGAGAGCAAAACTCCTGCCGGCAGAAAAGGGGCGTGCAAACTGATACGTCTCCAACGTGTCTACTTTTTCTCATGCTTTTCCTGTTGTTTTGGACTGAAACTAACCCCGGACTGACGCTGTTTTCAGCAGAACTACCATGGTGTTGTTTTTGTGCAGAAATAAAAGTTCTCGGAATAAAGTGAAAATTTGCGGGGATTTTTATGGAATAAAAGAAGATTTTTGGAGCCAACAACCACCGGAGAGGGGCCCCTGGGTGGGCACAACCCACCAGGGCGCGCCCCCTCTCCTGGCGCGCCCAGGTGGGTTGTACCCACCTAGTGGCCCCGCTGATGACCCCCCTGATACTATAAATTCACATTATTCCAGAAAAAAATCAGGGAGAAAGAATTATCGCATTTCACGAGACAGAGCCGCCGCCAAGCCCTGTTCTTCCTTGGGAGGGCAGATCTGGAGTCCGTTTGGGGCTCCAGAGAGGGGGATCTTCGTTCTTCGTCATCACCAACCAATCTCCATCGCCAATTCCATGATGCTCCCCACCGGGAGTGAGTAATACCTTCGTAGGCTCGCTGGTCGGTGAGGAGTTGGATGAGATTCATCCTGTAATCGAGTTAATTTTGTTAGGGCCTGATCCCTTGTATCCACTATGTTCTTAGATTGATGTTGCTATGACTTTGCTATTCTTAATGCTTGTCACTTTGGGCCCGGGTGCCATGATTTCAGATCTGAACCGTTTATGAATTTATCATTATATCCATGTTTTAGATCCGATCTTGCAATTTATAGTCACCTACTACATGTTATGATCTTGCTGAGTTACTACTGCAGCTGTTACTGTTACACTTGCTACAAAATTATTGCTATCACTGTTACTGTTACCGTTGCTACTGTCACTACTATCAAAACTATCAAACTACTATGCTACTGATCACTTTGCTGCAGATAATTAATCTCCAGGTGTGGTTGAATTGACAATTCAGCTGATAATACCTTCAAATATTCTTTGACCCCCCTTGTGTCGAATTTATAAATTTGGGTTGAATACTCTACCCTTGAAAACTGTTGCGATCCCCTATACTTGTGGGTTATCATAGACCAAGCTCCCGGCGACGAGAAATGAATGCACTTGAGCCCAAGCACTCACCGATAAACGGACACGCCATCCTTATGGCTACAGCTAAGGTCGTGTCTACTGGCCCCGATGTTGTCGCCAAAAGCGCTCAAGGTTACTCTCTCTGGTGTGTGCATCCAGCTGGTCCGAGTTGTGTGGTATGATGTATATGCATGTAGATTTTGTGGTCAAATTTGGCTTGGAGAAGGATTGAACACATGCATTGGCTACATAATAACATTTGCCATGCGAAGGCATGACCATTGCACTCTACTGTTGGACCTGCGGGGTTGTTGATTGTGTCATTCTGTTGGTAGAGCTATTTTTAACTAAAAGTGTTGATCATTATTCATAAGACTTATATTAAAGTGTTGATCATAAGACCAAGGTTTGGAATTTCTAGATATCTTATGACTGAGGGTGGTTCATATTTTATTTATGGTGCATTTAGAAGGTTCTAGCTAGCATCAACTTATCATCATTAGTCTAGTGCAAGTAAAATTAACTAACAAAGAGATAAAATTAAGCGTGCAAAGGACAATCAAATAGGTTAAGGAAGGATTGCTCAAAGAAATTAAATGATTCACCCTGTGTTTATAGAACTGCCTATAAAAATTCTATGGGCATGTCACTTTATAAAAGGATTTGCGGAAAACATGTTATTTTCCACCTGAACTGAGCACAACGCTATTGGGTTATCAAGCAATTGAATTATGATTTTTAAATTAGCTGTAGAAATATTATCTGATGTTAGTGCTTTTAAAGAATGGAGAAACGAGACCCAAAATGCTAAGTTATTCGAATAAAAGTTTAAAACATTGCAGGATCGGAGAATACAAAAGCTTAAATGTGAAATGGGAGATAAAGTGCTTTTTGTACAAGTCTCACTTAAGTCATTTTGCAGGCAAACTTTTATCCAAATGGGAAGATCCATATATTATGCAAGACATTTATTGGCCCAGTGCTAACAAAACCAAAACAAATAGTAGACCAAGGGTAGTGAATGACCAGAGGCTGAAACACTACATTGCCGGCAATACCCTTGAAGTGGTCACTGATATTGTAGAGGTAAATGGTCCAGAAGAATTACTAGATGATCAACACCGGAATCTTCCAAAACCATCAAAAAATTAGGTACATGAAAGGTACAAAAATGGACTCTCAAAACATAGATGGCATCATTTCAATCCTAGTCAAAGATATTGTTCTATTTGCTCTAGAATTAGTAGTAATATAGAAATCAATTATTTTTGAAGAAAAAATATGTCAATTCATATAAAACATAAAATAAAAATGCATTTGATGCAGTTCACCTCCACAAAACTCAAACCAGATAAAATTAATTAATACCCCAACTTGTATACCTTTCTTCGAAAAGGAGGTTAAACCTCCGGCCTCTGCATCATTGTGATGCACACAACCATTTTTTTATTAATTATTAATCATCGGACAGAGCAAAGGCAACCACGGCTAACCACTACAAGATAAATGAAATAAAGACCTATGACACTTCTTCAGCAACGCCTTTGAGAAGGAATAAGCGCCCTCACATCATCCTCACCGCATCCCACCAAAAAACATCCAAGGAAATGATTTTCATCTTGATTGCTGAGACCAACCGCTGAAGGTCAATACATCAGTAAGGAGTCAACGCCTTCAAAAAGGTAAGGATGCAAGATCGTTGATGCTGAGCCCAACCAATCAAGGCAAAAACAAGAGTTTTCACCCCGGACATGAAGCGATGTTCTAATCATCACGTTGAAGATGAATCTCTTGGTAGTCATGAATCTTTTACTCCACACTAGGAGGGAATGGCACTAGCAGATGGGTGGGACATATTTCCACCAAAGACCATCACCCAACTACCATGGGATAGTCCATGACTCGACATTGATCTGCCCGCGACCACTCCACACTTCCAGAAACTAGCCTGCAGCAGCCCTCGTTACCCCAGGGCCATGGCCTCAGCATCCTCTTTGTGATAAGATGCAGACATCGATGTGCTTGAGGCCGCCGGTGCGTCCTTGCCCCGTTAATGATTGTCGTTGCCGCTGCTAATGGGAGCCTCGAAGTGCACATCACGCTGCCCGTGCATAACCTACTGTGTGCAGGGTCATCGCCACCACCATAGCATCACGTGTTACTGAACCTCCTATACGTAGCCATCAAGGGGTGCATGAGCACCGCTTTGGTGCACACCACCACGATCAACCGCGCATGTTAGCAGACGTGAGGGAGGGGCGCCCCCTGACTGCGATGATCGCCATGGTCTGCATTGCCCCCCTTCATGAGTGGTTGTCGCACACCATCAATCTCTTCTTTATCCTGGTTACCATAGATGGCATCTTCATGTGATCCTTATACCTACATATTAGGCTACCCTTAGTTGGGGCCGGGGAGGGAGGCGATTTCAACGTCCTCCGCATCGCCCAAGTCCTGCCCGCCGATCAGTCAAGCTTCTCCTCCTATGCTCTGGAGCATGGCTGCCTCGCTCCTCTCATCCTCCTTGTTCATATCGTCCTCCACCCCACCCCGTCAGGCCACCAACGGAACCGGCGCACCTCCATAGGAACAATTAATGAAGGATATTGTGCTCGCATATGAGAAGTTCCACCTCGACCCATGGCGACACATGACCAAGAAAGCTCCCCCCACCCCGATGAGGACATGGATAAGAGGAAGGAGGGAAGGAGGCCCCATCGAGGAGTTGAAGCATGGCCGCCAATGTAGCTGTGGAGGGAAAGGTCACCGATTTGTTTCCCAAATCAACGGGTTTCACTTTCCACCCCATCAACCCCTCACGAGAAAGTAAATTATCACGAGCTAGATGCTTAACTAGTAGCTAAATTATTGATATAAACTATAAATAAAACAATATATTTAAGGACTTAAAATTCTCGATATTTCCATGTGGAACAGCAAGATTATTTAACATTTAAACCATACCATGAAATTTAATCATGATCCCAAAATAAAACAAATGGTGGCAAATATTTTCACTCTTTATAGACTAAGCATCAATAACATAGGAATGCTATTCAACTCTGACTTGGGCCAATTCTTCCAACAAATCATGAGAACTAGAACATCCAACCCCATGGGCCAAAGACGACATAACTAAGGCCCTATTTTGAGTGAGTTTAATTGGAACCAAATAACAGAGAGCACACAAAGTTACGTTCAACTGAAATAGGGCCTAAAGGCACAAATTTTACCTTTGTTTTGGACCAAAATTCACAACGAACCTTGCTTGTGATTTAGGAAGGCAAACTCTTTACTCGAGAGGGGGTGCTAGTCAGAAAAAAGAAAGCATGCACAAGGATTACCTTAAAGAGCCCAGTGAGGGATTTATCGTGTAGCTTAGTATCCCAAAGAATGAGCCAAAGTTGCTCTGCCAGTGTGATCTTTTGGCCCTTCATGGCTTGCACCAACTTTATATTATCTTTGCTGCCTCCTGATGACCCACAAGTATAGGGGATCTATCGTAGTCCTTTCGATAAGTAAGAGTGTCGAACCCAACAAGGAGCAGAAGGAAATGACAAGTGGTTTTCAGCAAGGTATTCTCTGCAAGCACTGAAATTATCGGTAACAGATAGTTTTGTGATAAGATAAATTGTAACGGGTAACAAGTAATAAAAGTAAACAAGGTGCAGCAAGGTGGGCCAATCCTTTTTATAGCAAAGGACAAGCCTGGACGAACTCTTATATAAAGCAAGCGCTCCCGAGGACATATGGGAATTGTTGTCAAGCTAGTTTTCATCATGATCATATGATTCGTGTTCGTTACTTTGATAATTTGATATGTGGGTGGACCGATGCTTGGGCGCTGCCCTTCCTTGGACAAGCCTCCCACTTATGATTAACCCCTCTCGCAAGCATCCGCAACTACGAAAGAAGAATTAAGGTAAACCTAACCATAGCATGAAACATATGGATCCAAATCAGCCCCTTACGAAGCAACACATAAACTAGGGTTTAAGCTTCTGTCACTCTAGCAACCCATCATCTACTTATTACTTCCCAATGCCTTCCCCTAGGCCCAAATAATGGTGAAGTGTCATGTAGTCGACGTTCACCTAACACCACTAGAGGAAAGACAACATACATCTCATCAAAATATATAACGAATACCAAATTCACATGATTACTTATAACAAGACTTATCCCATGTCCTCAGGAACAAACATGACTACTCACAAAGCATATTCATAATGATAATCAGAGGAGTATTAATTATCATTAAGGATCTGAACATATGATCTTCCACCGAATAAACCAACTAGCATCAACTACAAGGAGTAATCAACACTACTAGCAACCCACAGGTACCAATCTGAGGTTTTGGGACCAAGATCGAATACAAGAGATGAACTAGGGTTTGAGAGGAGATGGTGCTGGTGAAGATGTTGGTGGAGATTGACCCCCTCTCGCTGAGAGGATCGATGGTGATGACGATGGCGATGATTTCAGTCCAGAATTCCAGCTGCCGGCATTCTCCCTATTCATGTAAACCTTATAAAATAAGAGATAATAGGCATAAGTATTGTGATATAATGTGTAATAACAGCCCATAATGCAATAAATATCAATATAAAAGCATGATGCAAAATGGACGTATCACCTCCCACAAGAGAAAGAGAGAATATCAAGATAAAGGAGGAGGAGTAGGAGGAGTAGAGCGTGTGGAGATGGAGGAAGGAAGTTTTTTTATTTCAGAAAGGAAGATCACTAAACAAGGTCGCTACAGGCTTTTCATGTACTAAGATGCCTACTCCTGGTTCAGTTTAAGTACTCCTCCCCCTTTATCTCATGGTTATACTTATTATTTTCTCCATGGTTTCTTATTAGTAATGTCATAATTTATTTTAGCTATTATAACTATTTGCGCTATGTGCGGTCGTTCTCATTGGCTTTTCGTAAATGTATTGTTCTTATTCCATTTTTTGTTACTGTAAACATGGTGCATGTTGCGAACTAACATTGGCTCAATGTCATTTGTGTGGAATTGGTTTTACTGCAGTAACTTTATGTCATTTACACTTTTGATGACATTAGTTGATTTTGGTAATACAAATATGTAGTTGGACCGATATTTTTGCAAAGCTGCTTAGGTCGTACATAAATTCTTGCTATATAATCTAGATGAAATAATATATTTAGGGACTAAAATCTCATTCTTTCCATGTGAAACAATGATAATCCCAAAGTACACGGAGTTATTGTTGCACTTTCCAATATGGATGTGGAACTATGGAGTGTTGATACCCTGAAGTAGCTAAAGGTAGGTTTCCTAATCTTTCATATTTTGTATGCCACTTACGCAACTATTCGTGCACTTAACATTTACCATGCCCAAATTCTCTATAACTAAGATAGGAGTAAGGAGAAAACTAAAGTGTTTAGAAAGATAAAATAAAAGTCATGTGATGTTATGTATTAGTTGAGAAAAATAAGAATATAGAAAGTCTTTGTGTTTTTTTTGCAGGGGATGTTTGTGGTTTTGAAGGTGGTGGTGGAATTTTCCATAGGCAATTGGTAATATCATTAAACCAGTACACATGCTTATTACAATTATTATGCGGGGGCGACTTGTGCTAACATGCTGCCATACCATGGTCTCACATGTAAATATGATTGAATTCCTAGCAAGAAGGCATACCTACTTAGAATAATTAAGACATAAAGTCCGAACGGTAGCCATATCTTCCTCTAGGGTTCCTCTCGAATCCCCTATGCTATTGTTCATAAACTCAGGGAACGGTAATTTCTGTCACTCCGGCCTCCCATCCTAAACTTCCAATAACACATTGATTTCCCTAAAGTGTGATCTAGTATACTACAAACCACTACATTAGCACCATAGGACATCACCATAGGAATTCATACAAATTGTACCCATAAATCTAGATCACCAACACCATAGTACAAACATAACTACTCAAACATCATAACTATGAACCAACTAGTTCATTGCATCAAAAAACATGTTTTAGTAGGATATCACAACGTTTAACAATGGTGAACCCACTGGTCCAAGGTAAAATATGGTGTTGGAGGCAATGGAGATGATGAGTGAGGTGATTGTCCTCGGCGGCCTGTAGAATGGAAGTTGAAGCCCCCCATCCACATTCTTCCTCCTTGGGCTTGTCCATCGGTTGGAGATGTCTTTTCTGCTCTATAGATGGCGACTGTAGGGCTGCCATTTGCACTCCAAAGTGTCCCCCATCATAAAAATAGGGGTTCCAATCAATATATAGGTGTATACTTTCAATCTCGGTCAGCCAACCCATATGGATGTAATCCTAGGGCCCTTGGTCATGGTTAGACACCTCCAAAGACTTTCTTATCGCCTTGTGAGTCCACAGGATCATAGCAAATTAAGACCCATGTAGTTTGGTAGGAGTTAGAGTCAATCCCATCGCGCCTAGTTTTGGATTCCTGAAAATGACAGTTTTTTACAATATTGGAGTGCACGCCCAGTGTGCATATGGACTTGTAATTGGGGGATTCCAAGTGCTAAGGTTTTTTGATAACATTGTATTACTTTTCACGTTTCGACTTTCTTGGTGTGATGTCATCTTTAGGGGTGGGCATGACCATCTTTCTGCAGTGGTCCTTCAGGGAAAGATTTCCAATAACTCATAATTTCACCAGACTTTGAAGTTTTCGATAGTTCATTGATTTTACATGAATTTCCTATACACATAAGGGAAAACAAGAACTTTTGCATGTGTTTCCACTATTAGCAGGTTAGTCCAATAGTTTGCGTAAATAATAAGATATTGGCATGAAACATACAAAAATCATAGATACGTTGGAGACGTATCAAACAATGAGACATTTTTTAACATTTAGACTATACCATGCAATCTAATCATGAATTCCCAAAATAAAACAAACTGATCAATATTTGCAGTCTTTATATACTAAGCACTGATTGCAGACAAATGCCATTAAATTATCACCGATTTTGGCGAATTCTTCCACATCATAAGAACTAACACATCCAACCCCACTGCCAAAGGACCACATAACCAACGACCAATATATGTTGAGATTAATTTGGAAAAGATAGCATAGATCACACAAAGGTATATTCAACGCAAACATGGATTAAAGGCACACATTCTACCACTGTTTCTGGCAAAAAATCACAAATAACCTCACTTGTTAATTAGGAAGGCCAACTCTTTACTCAAGAGGGGCCGCTAATCCTAAAAAGGAAAGAATGTACATGGAGTAACTTAGAGAGCTTAGTGAGGGATTTCTCGCATAGCTAAGGGTCGCAAAGATTGAGCACCAAATAATTTATTTTAGCTTTTAGAACTATTCCGGAAATGTGCGGTGTTGCACACTGGGTTTCTTAATTGTATGATGTTTATTCTAATTATTTTGGTAGTGTAACAATCATGGTTTGTGCGGTGAGAGATCTTTGTCTTAATGTAATTTACTACATCTGTAGCAAAATACTTGTAGCTGGGGAAAACTAGTACAAGTTTCCCCAACTAAAAGTATTTTGGTATGGAGGGAGTAGTATGGAATTGATTTTACTATATTAGTGTCATTTACACTTTCGACGACAACATTCTGAACGAACGAAATGACATGGGTAAGAACTGTTCTATGCCACGAGCATCGGTAGTCATTATCAATCAGTTCACATGCTTTACTTATTTGTTGGGGACTTGTTGTCAATGTGCGCCTCAGGTTCGTCCTGGTAGACTGGTCTTTCTTCTCACAGACCATCAATTTAGGTAAGGATTTTGACTATGGAATGGGTTCTACCAGAGCATCAGACCTACCTAGAGTGGATTGTTCCTCAACATAGGTACTTGCCATGTATTCGTCGCATTTTGTTTCCACTTACCTGCAACATGTTATGCCAAGATGCATGAATGATGGGGAAATATTCTTACATGCCAAAAATGTATTGTGAATTTTGGATTGCAGACATGTCATCGACCGCTTTCGTTCAAGCTGTGTAGCTAACTAATTTCATCGGGGAAGTTCTTAACTAGAGAGATCTCATTTGCGGCATTAATTATCATGATTATGTATGTTAATGTAGGCACAGTTTTTGTATTAAATGTATCGCCGCCAAGTTACTTCTATGGCGGTATTGTAGGTCAGGGTTTCACGCCCACTTCAGATTAAGAGGGCCCTGAGGTGCGCAGGAAATACCACATCATTGGCTTGACAAAGCAGTCTAGAAGAGATTTAAGGTTTGAATTATGGACGGTGAAACAAAGACTATGAGGGACTACTTTCAAGAAACCTACAAGCTGCAACTACATTACAATTCCTCTCCTGCCTACAAGTTGGTACAGAGCAGAGACTTAACTTTCTCTGAATGGTGGTTTGTGCAAATGGACTTGACCTTCTCTATACTTTCATTTGCTCTACACCGAGCACTTTCATATGTTCTGAACTTCCGATGTACTTTCTATTTGCAATGTACCTTGCATATGTTCTAATAATAAACTTGCGATTGCGCTTCAGGTCTGCAATATAGTTTCAGTACAGCGGTACCAAAAGAAGCTGGATGATAGCCAGGTTTCTATTATGACATGATAGCCTGTCAGGGTCCAGCTGAGCGTGATGCCTCCATTGGCAAGGCGATTTGTTCAGCTGTATTTTCTATGTGTGATCTTTTGCTAGATGAAAGGACCGAGCAAAGTTTGTTTCGCACGTTGTATCCCATGTTCCTTTTTGGTTAGTCTGTTCGGGGTAACAAGTATAATACCGCCGAACATGCAAATGAGTTCAGTATATAAGTTGACAACAACCCAACTTTTTTTAGGCTAGAGTTCTGTCTGATCCTATGGTAACTAAACGCACTTCCAATATTTCCAGTGCTCTTCTTTGCCATCTTGTACTGCTATTTCTCTGATCATCTTGAGGACAGCGACAACCGGGTCTGCCCCACCGCCATCTGTTTCCGCCTTGCCTAGGCACACCATGCATCTGGCCCACCTCCCTAGCTAAACTAGCCATCCCCTCCATGGCGAGACCGTGTACTGGTGGTGGACAAGGTTTGCAAGAGGCAATGTGATTTCTTTTAGCTTTATTTGTTTCTCCGACTTCTATTTTTCAATATCACAAAGAAAAATTAGGCAACGTCCGCCATACCCCAACACGCGTCCAGACATTACAAGTGACGCACGCACCCAGAAAGGCCGGTGCAAGTCTTCAGTTGCTCACCAGAGGGCGAACAGATAGAAATTGCAATCCAGCGGCTGCTAGACATATGCTAGAGCTCCCACACACAGAGGAGAAGATGGAGTACAGGGCCAACGAATGTGCTTTATTGTGGAATCGTCTATATTGTAGTATGTTTATGTCACTTACACTTTTGATGACACTTTAGATTTTCAGTAATACAAATATGTAGTGGGACAGACATTTTTGCAAAATATTTATCGTTGCTTTAATCTATTGTGTTCTCGTTCACTTCACCTAGGAGGGCCTATGGAGGGGATGATGCATAGTCACAGCCAAAGGTGAATTGGGGGTGAGATCTCCGATACGGTTTTAGGGGATCGAGTGGTTTTTTCAAATCCATCGACTCCTCAGGAGAAAGGGAATTATTGCTAGCTAGTTGCCTAAGTGGTACCTGAATTCTTGCTACAAATTGTAAATGGAATATTGTATTTAGGGAGTAAAATTCCCTTTATTTCCTTGTGGACAAAAGGATTTCTTAAAATTTAAACCATACCATGCAATCTGATAATGAATTCCAAAATGAAACAAACGGGAGCAATATTTGCACTCTTTATAGACAAATAATTGGTTGTTGAGGAATGCACTAATATGGGACAATTCTTCCACCAAATGAAAAGAACTAAGGCATCACTAGCAGAACCGGCACTAAAGGCTGGAGACTAAGGCCCCCCTCCTTTAGTACCGGTTCAGCACGAACCGCCACTAAAGGCCCACCATGTGGCGTGAGCTCGCGCCGTGGTATGGGGGACCTTTAGTACCGGTTGGTAACACCAACCGGTACTAAAGGTTTTTTCTTTTGATTTTTTTTGAAAATTTTGGAAAAAATAGATTTTTTTCGATTTTCAATTTTCTGAATTATTTGACGATTTAGTCTCTAATCACCCCTCTTAACTGCTCAAGTGTGGATCACTCATTCCAAATCGTCTAACTTCCCGGCCAGTCACCCATCCTCTCACTACTCCAGCCTGAGCATGCTTAACTTCAGAGTTATATTCCCCCTAGTTTCCAAGTCTGCACTTGTTGTTTTCCTGACAATAGTAAGCTATCAATCCTATTAACCCTCAGGAGTTTAGCTTGAGCATTAGGTCACACGTTTCACCGTTTGAGTTTGAAACTATTATTCTTAAAACGCAATAATTATTTAGTAACACTAATATTTCTTGAATAAGTAGTTTGACCACAGTTTGACCACACTTTGACCAGATTTGACCAAAATTCAAAAAACTGAAATAATTATTTAGTAACACTAATATTCTTGAATAATTATTTAGTAACACTAATATTTCTGGAATAAGTAGTTGACCATAGTTTGACCAAAATTCAAAAAATCTGAAATTTGAGCATATCTTTTTTTCCTTTTAGAATTTGAGGATTCTAAAAATTTGCAAACAGGCGGTCAAAATCGGATGCGGATTTTCGTGCTGAACATTTTGATATATTATACTTTTTTTCGACATCGTATGCAAAAGATATAGTCGTTTTACTTTTTCATCACACTTTTTTTTTGCAAAACATGTCCAAATTTAAGTTTTTGAATTTTCCTAACTTGTAGATGTAGTAACATAACTACATCTCGAAGGATTTTAATTTTTGAAGTTTTTACCATTTTCTTTTGTTTTTTGAAAAACTGAAATGGCGATACACGGGGGGGGGGGGGGGGGGTAGAGTTTGAAAATGCCCTATAGTCCCGCGGGTTTGTGTCTCTAACCCGGACTATAGGTTAGACCCCTTTAGTGCCGGTTCGTGGCATGAACCGGTACTAAAGGTTAGCCCTTTAGTACCGGTTTGTGCCACAAACTGGGACTAAAGGGGCTCGTGGGGCCCCGACCTGCCGCCACCCCTTTAGTACCGGTTCGTTGCACGAACCGGTACTAAAGGTTCAACTCGAACCGGCACTAATGCATAGCCGTTCGAACCGGGACTAATGATACCATTAGTACCGGGCCAAAATCGAACCGGGACTAATGTGTCTCACATAAGGTCCTTTTTCTACTAGTGCATGTAACACCCCGGGCGAAAAGAAGAGATATCTATGGCCATATTTGGAGTGAAATTAATTTGAGCTAAATAACAAAGAGCACAAAAGTTATATTGAACACAAATAGGGACTAAAAGCACAATTTGTACCACTATTTTTGGCCAAAATTCACAACAAACCTCACTTGTGATTTAGGAAGGTCAACTCTTTACTCAAGAGGGGATTATAATCATAAAAAGTAAAGGATGTAGGAGTACCTTAGAGACCTAGTGAGGGATTTCTCACGTATCTTAGGATTACAATGATTGAGCACCACTTGCTCTGCCAATGACATATTTTTTCCCTTCGATGGTTGCACCAACTTTATATTGTCTTCACTACCTCCTTCAAGAGAAGATAAAAGAAATCAAGAACATCGAGGATGAGTAGTATGAGTAGTAGGAGGAGGGGTGTGGAGATGGACGAGGGTTAAATTTTCATTTCATATAGCAACATGAATAAACAAGGTCGCAATAGCAGGTTAAGTTTAGGTACTCCCCCCTTCTATCTGTTGGTCATAGATAATACTTTCTCCATTGTTTCTTATGAGTAACGTAATAATTTGTTTTAGATTTTAGAAGAATTTGGGGAATGTGCGGTGCTGCATACTGGCTTTTCTTAATTGTATGATGTTTATTGTAGTTATTTTGGTAGTGTAACAAACATGGTTCGTGTTGCGAAAGAACTTTGGATCAATGTGATTTTGTGTGGAATCAGTTTTCTGTCATTTACACTTTTGATGACATTTTACTTTTTTGGTAATACGAATATATAGTGGGACCGACATTTAGCAAATTATATTGTTTATAGTTGCTTTTCTCTATTATGTTCTCATTCTATTCACCTAGGAGGTCCCATGGAGTGGTCGATGCATGACCGCAGTCACAGGTGATTTGAGGGCGAGATCTCATATCATGTTTTCTCGGATCGGCTGGTGTTATTTTCCACCCAATCATCCCCTCATAGGAAATGATTGCTAGCGACCTGCTATCTAGTAACTAAATTCTTGCTATGAACTATCAATGAAATAATATATTTAAGGACAGACATGTTCGTCAATTCCATGTGGAACAACAAGATTTATACCATTTAAAACATACCATGCAATCTAATCCTAAATCCCAAAATAAAACAGATGGGATAAATATCCGCACTCTTCAGAGACTAAGCATTGACTACAGAGGAATGATATCTAATTCTCACCGATTTCGGCCAATTCGTTCCACCAAATCATGAGGATCGACACATCCAACCCCGCTTGCAAAAAGAAGACATAACTAAGGCCCTATTTTGAGTGGAATTAATTTGAAAAAATAACAGAGATCCCACAAAATTTAATTCAATGCAAACAAGGCCCAAAAGCACATTCTTAACACCGTTTTGGGCCGCAATTCACAAAGAACTTCACTTGTGCTTTAGGAAGGCTAAATGTTTACTCCAGAGGGGGGCGTTAGTCATCAAAAGGAAATGATGTACCAGGAGTACCTTAGAAAGCAGAGTGAGGTTTTTTTTGCGTTGCTTGGGGTTGCAAATATTGAGCACCAGGTCTCTAGAAGTTTCATCTTTTGATCCTTCAACGCTTGCTGCAACTTTATATTGTCTTTGCTGCCTCTCGCAAGCGAGGCAGAGAATATCAGGGACATAAAGGAGGATGAGGAGGAGTAGGAATAGGACGAGGAGGGGGTGTGGAGATGTAGGAAGGATGGTTTTACATTTCAGGTAGCATTGTCAATAATGAGGGCCCACGGGTATTTCATGTACCAAGATGTCTGCTCTGGGTTCAATTTACGTACCCTTCTCACTTTCTCCCTTGGTCGTGGATGATTTTTTCTTAATGATTTCTTATGAGTAACGTAATAATTAATTTTATTTTTAGAACTAATCACGCAATATGTGGTGCTAGACACTGCATTTTGTTAATTGTGCTTTTAGGTTCTATTTGGATTGAACGCAACTTTATGGTTCTCTCTCGTGTTTAGTTCAAAGTAAACTATCAAACATGGCCTTAGTGATGTTGATGGTCCAGTGGGGTTGTTTAGTTCATAGTAACTCAATCCAAACATGGCCCGGAATGCATACTGGTATACAACATAGTTGTCAGGGATATGAATCCATTCCAAAGCGGATTTGTTTTTGCTTGTAGACAATGCTTCTTTGACGAAGAGACACAACACTCTTTGTATGTTACAATCTAATTTGTCACTAGTGACTGATTAATTCAGCAATGGTTCTGAACCGTTGATTCTATGTTCATTTATTAGTGTGCATAATCATCAAGGAAGACCCCATTTTGTTATATAATGTTGTTTCATCAAATTTTAGAAGAGGGAGATGTTTCCGGATCTAGCTACTTTGCTATGGTACTCATTCGGCACAATTGCCGCATTGGTCCAGGTATGTCATAATCATTTGCTCCTTCTATATTTATGAATTTATGTGAGCATGGGTGAAACCACAAAAAACAATGTTTTGAACCTTTTATCCTGTTTATTAAAAAATAGTTTGATATCGTAATTGGCCATTCTTGGTCATATTCAGTCTTCTTGTAGTAAGTGATAATATCGGTTATTATGAAGCTTTGAATGTCCAATCTTAGTTTATCTCACTGGTCTATTTGGCTACTTGAAACATAAACATGGGATTGTCAGAATCTACAATGCACTTTCGCCTCCAATTTTAACGTTGGTTGCATCAACCCGAGTCTGCAATGTGTGCACTTTGGAATAAATAAAAGCATAATGGAAGAATATTTGATTACTTGTTGCTGTCATATCATGGTTTAATGTTCGACAAATGAATTTTTAGTGCATATTTGTTCTTAATTACCTTGAACTTCACACAATAATTTTGTAACATATTTCTTTAACCTCTTCTATTTCTATTTGTTATTGCAGTGCATTGCATCACACCCTGAGACCAGAAGCCCTTTCAAAGAAGGTATTGCGAACCACTTCACGTATTAGATTTTAATGGATTGTTGGTGTGCTTTGTCAGTTATCGTACGCTTTGGCTAAATATTTTTGCTAGCTACTATCTTAGTAGTTGATTTGTAATACTTTCATATCTGCTTTTTGTAGATATACTTCCACCAAGTCATCTCAACGACTATTATACGTAACATTGTTATTTTCCTTGTAACACCTCTTTTGCTTATAATAATCCACACAAGTTAAGTATCATGAGCTTGTCTCTTGTTGAAGGTGAAGTCAAAGTAGAAGCAAATCCTAGAAATAAACCCCATATGAATGAACACTCATTTTGCTAATATGTATGACCATTGCCTACTCATTTTGCAGGTGTCCACTTTCATTCTCCTAAAGCTTCTGCTAAAACGAAGTTGGTTTCCCTACTGTTGTCACGCTCCTTTCTATGCTATTGCTTTTGCTTTACAAAAAATGGTTTCGTCACGAGATGACTAGCCTTCGGCAAGGTTGCTGAAGTGCACTATCCGGTGTTACCTTAGGCCGTTTGATTGTCCTAGGTTTGTACCTGCTGTCATTCCCGTTGTTGAGATATTTTTTTCGCGCCCATACCTATCAAGTAGTGCCAATGTTGTTTTCTTCTTCTCTCCAGTGAAGGGGCCGTGCGGTGCTTAAAACAAGGCCTCCTAACACTAGTAGAAAAAGGGTCAAATGTCAAGCACATTAGTGCCGGTTTGCTTTTGAGCTGGCACTAATGTGTGCATTAGTGCCGGTTCCAACGGCTAGCCAGCCGCTTTCATTAGTACCGGTTCGTGGCCGACCTTTAGCACCGGTTCGTGCCACGGACTAGTACTAAAGTGAGTGGTGGCAGGATGTTGTCAGTCCGGGGCCCCTCCAGCACCTTTACTACCGGTTCGTGGCATGAACCGGTGCTAAAGGTCGTCGTACATAAACCCTTCGTGCACCCGAGCTCGCTCTGTTCTTCCCCTTTCCCCTCTCCTCTCCGTTCTTCCCCTCTTCCTCTCGAGCTCATCACACATTTTGCCCAAAATTTGTCAAGATTTGAAGGCCCCCATCCATTCAAATGATCACAAAGGTTAGCAACTTTGTCCTTTCATCTCTCATTGCTAGATTAGCTCTTGCAATGCTTTGTATAGTGATTAATTTATGAGTTTAGTAATTTGGTAGAAAATATATGTGCTAGTATTTGATTTATATGCAATTTGTGGTCAAAACTAACACTTAGTTTTCATATGTAGGTGTGGTTTACTTAGTGCCTTCTAAATCTCCGTCGTAACCACAGTCGATCGCCCGCACCGTTCCGTCGCCGGCACCACCTTGTGGTGAGCCTCTTGTTCATGAATGTTTTACATTACCGAATTGATGTTTGTGTGATTTGGATATATAGTTACTCGTATAATTATCTTACCCGTACGTTGTTTGTTATACATAGTGCCATGGTTTTGATATCCGTCCCCGTCGGCCCTCGTCCTTGTTATGATTCGGATGTGGTATATTCTCTTTCAAAACTAGTTGTTGCATTTCGTGTTTATGACAAATTATGCCCATCAAGTTGACATAGATATTTTTGTCTAGGAGGTTTGTGAACCGGAAATTCCAACCGACCCTATTGTCGAGAGGTTAAATTTAGTTGAAAGAGAAAATGAGTATTTGAAAGAAAAATTGAAAAGAATTGAGGGGGAGAAGATGGAATTGGAGTTGCATGTTGCCGATGTCGTCGATGATCACAAGATCAAGATGGAGAAAATGCGCTTGAAGATTAGAAAGATTAGAAAATATGCCATTGATAGTGAGGCTTGGTATCATTATGCTGTTGGATCAATTGTTACCTTAGTTGCGATCTTGATCGCATTTGTTGTTGCATTTAAATTCTTTAGTTAGAGAGTTATTTGTTTGTTGCATTTAAGTCTTGTATGAACTTTATGTATGAACTTGTATTAATTTGGTCTATTCGGTGTTGTGTAATGAAGATGAGCCAACAATGGATGTACGATGACCGATGCTCTCCCGAGTTCATTAATGGCGTGCAAACTTTTCTGCTTGCGGCTGAGGCAAACAAGCGGGCGGATGGTTTTATGCCTTGTCCATGTTTAGTCTGTAAGAATGATCACAATTACTCTACGTCCAGAACCATTCACGTCCACCTGTTTAAGTCCGGTTTCATGCCCTACTATAATGTTTGGACCAAGCACGGAGAAAGAGGGGTTATGATGGAAGACAATGAAGAAGAAGAGGACGACGACAACTATCCTGGCCATGGGTTCCCTGAATACGATGATACAACAATGGGGGAAGAAGCTGAGCCGGCAATGCAGGAAGAAGCTGAAGAAGAGGCATCAGATGAGCCCGCTGATGATCTAGGTCGGGCCATTGCCGATGCAAAGAGAAACTGCACAAGTGATTTCGAGAAGAAGAAGTTGCAGCGCATGTTAGAGGATCACAAGAAATTGTTGTACCCGAATTGCGAAGCTGACAAGAAAAAGTTGGGCACCACACTGGAATTGCTGCAATGGAAGGCAGAGAATGGTGTATCTGACAAGGGATTTGGAAAGATGCTGGTAATGATAAAGAATATGCTTCCAAAGGACAACGAATTGCCCGAGAGTACATACGAAGCAAAGAAGGCTGTCTGCCCTCTAGGGTTAGAGGTACAGAAGATACATGCATGCCTTAATGACTGCATCCTCTACCGCGGTGAGTACGAGGATTTGAACGCTTGCCCGGTATGCGGTGCATTGCGCTATAAGATCAGGCGCGATGACCCTGGTGATGTCGAGGGCGAGCGCCCCAGGAAGAAGATTCCTGCCAAGGTGATGTGGTATGCTCCTATAATACCACGGTTGAAACGTTTGTTCCAAAACAAAGAGCATGCCAAGGCGATGCGATGGCACAGAGAAGACCGTAGGAAAGATGGAAAGTTGAGAGTACCCGCTGACGGGTCGCAGTGGAGAAAAATTTAGAGAAAGTACGGGAAGGAGTTTGCAGATGACGCAAGGAACGTATGGTTTGGTCTAAGTGCAGATGGCATTAATCCTTTTGGGGAGTAGAGCAGCAACCATAGCACCTGGCCTCTGACTTTATGTTTGTATAACCTTCCTCCTTGGTTGTGCATGAAGCGGAAGTTCATTATGATGCCAGTGCTCATCGAAGGCCCTAAGCAACCCGGCAACGACATTGATGTGTACTTAAGGCCATTAGTTGAAGAACTCTTACAGCTGTGGAATGGAACAGGTGTACGTGCGTGGGATGAGCACATGGGGGAAGAATTTGACCTAAAGGCGTTGCTGTTCGTGACCATCAATGATTGGCCTGCTTTCAGTAACCTTTCAGGACAGACAAACAAGGGTACCGCGCATGCACGCACTATTTGGATGATACCGACAGTATATATTTGGAGAATTGTAGGAAGAATGTGTTGTTAGAAATATGCCCTAGAGGCAATAATAAATTGGTTATTATTATATTTCCTTGTTCATGATAATCGTTTATTATCCATGCTAGAATTGTATTGATAGGAAACTCAGATACATGTGTAGATACATAGACAACACCATGTCCCTGGTAAGCCTCTAGTTGACTAGCTCGTTGATCAATAGATGGTTACGGTTTCCTGACCATGGACATTGGATGTCGTTGATAACGAGATCACATCATTAGGAGAATGATGTGATGGACAAGACCCAATCCTAAGCCTAGCACAAGATCGTGTAGTTCGTTTGCTCAGAGCTTTTCTAATGTCAAGTATCATTTCCTTAGACCATGAGATTGTGCAACTCCCGGATACCGTAGGAATGCTTTGGGTGTGCCAAACGTCACAACGTAACTGGGTGGCTATAAAGGTGCACTACGGGTATCTCCGAAAGTGTCTGTTGGGTTGGCACGAATCGAGACTGGGATTTGTCACTCCGTGTAAATGGAGAGGTATCTCTGGGCCCACTCGGTAGGACATCATCATAATGTGCACAGTGTGACCAAGGAGTTGATCACGGGATGATGTGAGTTACGGAACGAGTAAAGAGACTTGCCGGTAACGAGATTGAACAAGGTATAGGGATACCGACGATCGAATCTCGGGCAAGTAACATACCGTTAGACAAAGGGAATTGCATACGGGATTGATTGAATCCCCGACATCGTGGTTCATCCGATGAGATCATCGTGGAACATGTCGGAGCCAACATGGGTATCCAGATCCCGCTGTTGGTTATTGACCGGAGAACGTCTCGGTCATGTCTGCATGGTTCCCGAACCCGTAGGGTCTACACGCTTAAGGTTCGATGACGCTAGGGTTATAGGGAAAGTATGTACGTGGTTACCGAATGTTGTTCGGAGTCCCGGATGAGATCCCGGACGTCACGAGGAGTTCCGGAATGGTCCGGAGGTAAAGATTTATATATGGGAAGTCCTGTTTTGGTCACCGGAAAAGTTTCGGGTGAAATCGGTAATGTACCGGGACCACCGGGAGGGTCCCGGGGGTCCACCAAGTGGGGCCACCAGCCCCAGAAGGCTGCGTGGGCCAAGTGTGGGAGGGGACCAGCCCCAGGTGGGCTGGTGCGCCCCCCCACCAAGGCCCCAGGCGCATGGGAGAGTGGGAGGGGGCAAACCCTAGGTCCAGATGGGCCTTAGGGCCCATCTAGTGGGGCGCCCCCCCTCTCCTCCCCTTGGCCGCCCCCCTTGATGGGATCTAGGGCTGGCCGCCTCCTCTTGGGGGTGGAAAGCCTAAGGGGGGCGCAGCCCCCTCCCCCCCTATATATAGTTGAGGTTTGGGCTGCCCAAGACACACGAGAACATCTCCTTCTGGTGCAGCCCTATTGGAAAGATCTAGAGGTCCGCTCTGCAATCGACGTGATGCACGTGACGAAGAATCTTTGCGTGACCCTGCTTGGCTTCTTGGGCGTGTATGGGAAGACAAAAAATACACCTGAGGCACGGGAGGACCAACAATGTATGCATGGAAAAGACGACATACATCAGGGTCATGCCTGCTACGCTCTTACCAAAGAAGAGAAGGAAATCTTCTTTGAATGCCTGCTCAGTATTAAGGTACCGTCTGGCTTCTCGTCGAATATAAAGGGAATAATAAACATGGCAGAGAAAAAGTTCCAGAACCTAAAGTCTCATGACTGCCACGTGATTATGACTCAACTGCTTCCGGTTGCATTGAGGGGGCTTCTACCGGATAACGTTCGATTAGCCATTGTGAAGCTATGTGCATTCCTCAATGCAATCTCTCAGAAGGTAATCGATCCAGAAATCATACCAAGGTTAGAGAATGATTAGGCGCAATGTCTTGTCAGTTTCGAGTTGGTGTTCCCACCGTCCTTCTTCAACATCATGACGCACGTCCTAGTTCACCTATGCGAAGAGATTAGCGTTTTGGGTCCTATATTTCTACACAATATGTTCCCCTTTGAGACGTTCATGGGAGTCTTAAAGAAATATGTTCATAACCGTGCTAGGCCAGAAGGAAGCATCTCCAAGGGCCATGAAAATGAGGAGGTCATTGAGTTTTGTATTGATTTTATTCCTGACCTTAAGCCGATTGGTGTTCCTGAATCGCGGCATAAGGGCAGACTGGATGGAAAAGGCACGCTAGGAGGGAATCAAAAAATATGTATGGACGGACATTCTCTCACTGAAGCACACTATACAGTTATACAGAATTCTGCCTTGGTGGCTCCGTATATGGACGAACACAAGAATTTTCTACGCTCCAAACACCCGGAGCGGTCTGATGACTGGATTAGACGTGAACAAACCAGGAGTTTCGCCGGCTGGTTGCAGACACGTACCATGCATGACGCCTCTATTGAAGATGACATGTACTCGCTGTCCCAGTTACCATATACGAATATAATGACTTTCAAAGGGTACGAGATAAATGGTAATACATTTTACACGATCGCCCAAGATAAGAAGAGCACCAACCAAAACAGTGGTGTCCGCTTTGATGCAACAACCAAGACGGGAAAGGAAACATATTACTGTTACATAGAGGAGATATGGGAACTTGACTATGGACGTGATTTGAAGGTCCCTTTGTTTCGGTGCAAATGGGTCAATATGACACGATATGGGGTAACGGAAGACCCGTAGTATGGAATGACAACAGTGGATCTCAACAATCTTGCGTATGCAGACGAACCATTCGTCCTAGCTAATGATGTGGCACAGGTTTTCTATGTGAAGGATATGTCTACCAAGCCGAGAAAAAGAAAAGATAAGGAAGCGAATGCATCATACGATGAGCCAAAGCGCCACATAGTTCTTTCTGGGAAGAGAAACATCGTGGGAGTGGATGACAAGACAGACATATCAGAAGATTATGAAAAGTTTGATGAAATTGCTCCATTCACAGTGAATATTGACCCGAGCATCCAGTTAAATGATGAAGATTTTCCATGGCTACGGCGCAAAGGGACATACGCGAAGAAAAAGTTTCACACCCAAAGATCTGGGATGTGATCGGCTTCACTATCATCAATTTCTTCTGTGTTTCACACCCAGGAGGGAATCTCTGTAATAGTTAGGTAGTTATGTGTTTTGGCATTTGAAACACGAAGAAATTTTATGTGCAAACAAATTCTTTCATGCATTTACTGATTTTTTCAGCTAAATGACCCTGAAATTGAAAAGCATTTCAAATGAACTCAGAAAAGGTTGAAAGTTGGCATGGTATCATAATTTCACCCACATAGCATGTGCAAAAAAGTAGAGAGGGTTACCGCAAAAACTAGATGCACTTCGTGTATAAAATGGACAATCTCTTTCGAAGTATCAGGGTTTCGGACGAAAACTCATCCGTTACAAAGGGATTTCATTTTTTAAATAACCTAAGCATTACCAAATTGAATATAATGATAAAACACACTAATATTAAACATAAGAAAAAAGAATCACTGAAAATCTATTTTCAAAGTTAAGTTATTCACAAACTAGTGATTCACACAAATTTCAAATAATTCGAAATGTAAACTATTCAAATTTGTAAACTACCGGCACTAACAGAAAGTTTGTAATTTTTTGTACCTAAAGCAAAAATATTCCCAAAGAAACTCTAAATATAGCAAAAACAACTCAAAAATAAATAAACCAAAAATAAATAAAGCAAAAAAATAAGAAAATAAAAAAGCCCACCTACTAGGCCAGAGCGGCCTCCATACGACTAGAAACCCAACATGTATTTGGGCCAGGATGCAGGCCCGCAAGCCCAGTAGGCCCACAGGCAGAGTAGGAGAGGTAGGCCCAGAAGGCCTGCTATTGAGAGGAGCTCAATGCAGTGCCCACGTCGGGGCTTATAAACTGGTCCTGGCGCTCCTCAACTAGCGAGGTGGGACTAAACTTCTGCGCCCCTCGCCTGGCAGCGCACACCCTTTAGTACCAGGTGGTGGCTCCAACCGGTACTAAAGGGGGGTCTTTAGTACCGGTTGGTGCCACCACCCGGTACTAAAGGGGTGCGCTTCCCGCCGCTTGGGCTGGCCAAATTTGACCTTTAGTACCGGTTGGTGGCTCCAACCGGTACTAAAGGCCCATCCTATATAAGCAGCACTTAGAAATTTCGTCAGTTTTCATCTGCTTCTTCTCCTCTGCCCCGTCGCCCGCCGCCCCCCGTCGCTGCCCCCGTCGACGCCCCCGTCGCCACCCTCGTCGACGCCCCGTCCCCATCATCGCCGCCCCGGTCGTCCCCGTCCCCGTCATCGCCGCCCCGTCCCCGTCCCCATCGTCGCCATCCGCGTCATCGCCGCCCGTCGCCGCCCCCCGTCGCCTCGCCTCACCGGTGAGCGCCTGCCCCGGCCGCCATGTCCACACACACACACATTGTTAATTAGTTGTAAAATTGTTAGTAATTTTTATGTTTTTAGTTATAGAAATATTTATAGAAATGTTAGAATTTTTTTTTGTTTTTTAGTTATAGAAATGTTAGAATTTTTTTGTTTTTTAGTTATAGAAATATTTAGAGAAATGTTAGAAATTTTTCTGTTTTTTAGTTATAGAAATATTAGAAATGTTAGTTATATAGAAATGTTATAAATTTTTCTGTTTTTATGTTATAGAAATATTTATAGAAATGTTAGCAATTTTTCTGTTTTTTAGTTATAGAAATATTAGAAATGTTATAGAAATATTAGTTATATATATATAAATGTTAGAAATTTTAGAATTAGTTTTAGTTAGATGAATTAGATTAATGTCAAATTGTTAGAATTTGCATATAGAATTTTAGTTATCACAATCCAATCATTTAAAAAATGTTACTTTTTGCGGGCATATAGTATTTGTTCTCGACGATGCCCGGCCCGCATCCTCGCCGTCGACCCGTTCGCGACGACGTCCGGCAGACCCATGTCCGGGATTGGGCTCCGCCGGGCTGGCACTGGGAGGTGCTACCTGGAGGGGCGCGCCGCTTGGTGAGGAACCCGGCCTCGGGTCCCGTCGTCGATCCTGATCTCCTTTGGTGGCGTTCGCGTGGGCCACATTCGGTGCAGAGGGAGCCGGCCCCGCCGGAGGTGGTGCGTCGTCGTGTCAGGGAGGAGGACGAGCACGTCCATCGCTACATGGCTGCTACGGACGTCAGGTTCTCCAATACCTGGCAGGTTCTTTGGGCAGATGACCGGAGATATGATCCTGTGATGGTTCCTTGTCTTTGGGTGTCCACCGCCCGCACCCCAGGAACCGCGAGTGGCCTAGATTCTTCTATAGTATTCGATCTTTATTAGCTACCTAGCCAGTGATGTATTCGAGATTATATATTATTCGAGACGATGTATCCGAGATTATATATTATTCGAGACGATGTATTCGAGATTATATATTATTCGAGACGATGCATATTATGTACTATATGATTCAGGTTTTCCTTATTGATTGCATCCATGCATTGTAATTTGAATACTTAATTGTTTTATATTTCTTCTGTATTAGTTAAATAAAAGCTATGGCGGACAATACCGGCAGAGAGGGAGAAGAGGCCCTGTTCGAGATCATACGCAGCCCTAGCAGGCCAGATGATCTGAATGAAGCAAATGACGGCTCCCAATATCTGAACAATACCGGGGAGGGTGATGATAAGATATTTGATCTCGACGACCGAGCTGATGAAGTCATGAACTATGATTATGATTATGATGACGCAGACAATGATTATGATGATGAATACAATGTTGATCTTGAAATAACAAAGACTACCGGCGAGGTATATTTATATAAGCAGGCATCTAGTGATCATCACATGTTTTTATATTTGAAGATATATTCTTCAGCCCTCCGGATCGAGCAAATCTGCTTCTACAGACAGCAGGACAAAGCGCGGCCCGAGCAAACAGTTGAAGGAGGGTGTAAAGTACAACATCGATTCCATCAAAGCTAGTGGCGAACCCCTCACGCCTAAGAACATTGCGAGCAAGTTCGTTCATCAGTGCGGAGTTCTTGTGAAGGACCAACTCCCGATCTCCATTCAAGAATGGAAAGAGCCAAAAACTAAACGCCCAGATGTTACTTGGGTTGATGACAGAGCAAAACAAAAGCTTTGGGAATCTCTGATGGAACATTTCACCCTACCAGATTATTTCACTGATGCAGATGTGCAGAAAGTCAAGGACGCTGCTCTTAAGAAGATGGCAATTGCATTCAACACCCACAAGAAAACTGTATGGGCCAACTACCTCGCTGCAGAAAGGAAGACTCCAGAATTCAAGGGAACACTGGAGAAGCAAAGAGAACACTGGCCCGCTTTCGTGAAATTCAAGGAATCAGAATTATCTAAGGAACGGTCGAGAAAAAACAAGGCCAATGCCGCAAAAAAGACGCAGTTCCATAGGCTGGGTCCAGGTGGCTACGCGGTGGCAATGCCTAAGTGGGATAAGTCTGAGCAAGAGATGGAGGATGCAGGGGTCACTCCGGTTACTAGGAGCTGGCCCCCCAGGTGCAGAACTTGGTTCTATGCGCATGGGGGGCGTTGGACCCGAAGACAGGCCTGGTTTCGAAGAAGGCAAGTCTAAACGGAGCAGAACAAAAGTTACTTGACGCAATAGAAGATGCTCGAAAGGGGGTGTTCACGCCCAACAGAGAGAACGACGAGCTTACGCGCGCCCTGGGAAATCCTGAACACCCGGGAAGAACACGAGGCAAGGGCGTTATTCCCTGGTATGAGGGCTTTTCAGAATGGAACAACGACTACAGGACCCGTGCAAGAAAGAAGATGGAGGAGGAGAAGAAGAGGAAGCTGGAGGAGGAGCAGAGGAAGCAGGACGCGGAACGCCTTCAAGGCCTAGAAGCAAGGCACGCGGACTTGGCACTCAAATTCCAGCAGCAGCAGCAGATCGACTCACTTAGCCAGGAAAGGGGGTCTCAGCAGCAGCAGCAGCAAGCGGATGATCATCCAGCATTGGATAGCACCGTCCCATCCATGCCGAGAAGCAACGTTGGTTCCGCCCCGGGCGACGCACTGCTGGATACATACCCTGTGGATGACAACACAGAGAACACTAACTGTGAGCTACACTACAAAATGAAGAACATATCCATGAAGGTGGCGAACGCCGTTGCTTTTACAATTACCCCCGGAGCAACCTTCCATTGCGCCCCGATTCCAGAGGGCTATGCTCGTGTCTTGGTTGATGAGGTGGTGGGCCCATATTCGGGGCTAGAGCTTGACATTCCTGGAGGTGACGACGAGCAAACACTGGGAGAGGCCATACATCGTTTCATCCTATGGAAAAAGGATTGCATCATCTTTCGAAGTCCACCGACACCGCGTCTGCCGACTCCTCCTCGAAGTCCGCCACCGTGTCAGCAGACTCCCGCTCCTCCAAGTCCGCCACCATGTCAGGCCACACCTCCTGCTTCAAGTCCGGCACAGCGTCAGGCCACACCTCCTGCTTCAAGTCCGACACCGTGTCAGGCCACACCTCCTGCTTCAAGTCCAGCACAGCGTCAGGCCACTCCTCCTGCTCCAACTAAGCCACGTCAGCCGTCTCCGCCGCCTAAGCAATCGCAGAAGAGACACGCCACAGCTATGGTGCGTAGCGGTACGAGTCGAGGTAGTACAGAAAGTACAGGCGGAGACAAGCGGTATAAATATGGTCCAAGCAGCCTCGCTCCTCTTCCTCAGAGGCCTTACGACATGACCGAGGAGCAAACGATGCAATAGTGCGGGCCGAAGTGGACGCTCATTTTTGACCTAAACCGGCAACGCCGCCGAGGGAGAAAGTGCCTGAGGAAAAGATTGACCACTTCATTCGTATGGCTAGACCACCAGCTCCCAAGCCTGTTGACTCAGACTATGAGCGCCAAATCAAGAAGGCACATCGAGCACGACTACAGAAAGAAGCGAGCTCGAGCTCGAGCCAACAAGCAGCTGTCAAAAAATGCGGGAAAACCGTTCCCCAGCTGGGAGAACAGGCGGCGCAATCGACCCCCCCCCCCCCAGCTTATTGTGCCAACAACACATGAGAGTACGCGCGCCCAATATTATTGTGGGCAAACCATTTACATTCACGAGCTGGGCGATGTGGTAATAACCGAGGAGCATATAATGCAGGCTGAAATGCTCAAGATCACTGTTGGACAACTCCTCGAGATCGAGCCCATGCCTCCGCTTAGAGAGGAGGAAATAAAACGGAAATATGTCCGGGGCCAACCTTTGGTCGAGCCGAGGAGGTCAAGAACCTCCCAACGAGAATGTATGAATTGCATGATTGGTACATGAAAATTACCAAGATTTCCAATCGAGAGTCCCTCATGGTGCAAGTCGAGGAAGATCATTACTTCCCTCAGAACTATTTCAGTTATTCAATCAAGATGCACTCGACAAATCTATCGTCAGTTGCTATTGTCTGTAAGTGATTTCTTTCTGTAATTTAAGTCTCAAGCTAGCTCTAGTGCTCATTGATTGATCATTAATTACCTGTAATTATATATCCTCACTATATATTCTTTTCTGTGGTATTATGCAGGATGAAGATGTATGAAATGAAAAAAGCTGGACGCTATGGCATTGGGTTCATTGACCCAAATACCGTTAATGAATACACATGGAAATTGAAATGGTGTAGACAAGATGTAGAGAAATGCATGCTAGAGTTCTTGAAGCGCCTCAATAGCAATGAAGATATACTACTTCCTTGCAACTTCGAGTGAGTCACACTGTCTTGTACTACAAATTCTGTTTTTGCTTACTAGCTAGATGTTAATAAGTGTATAGGGTTTAGGGTTATAGTTGATTAGTGTTATGCACATGCCCGCTTAATTTATACATGCAAATGTATGCGCGTGCAGCTTCCACTGGATCTTGTTAGAAATTAAAGTTGACGAAGGAAAAGTTGAAGTACTGGACTCACTACTTAAAAAAAATAGTGACTACAGCATCGTGAAGGGGATAGTCGACAGGTTATTTCAATCATTATTAACTATATCTCGGCCTATTTAGTTCGTCATTTCCTGATATGAACTATTTTTAATAACCTCTTTATTAATTTTCTTTGCCGGCGGGCATGTCTTGGGCAAAGTACATCAAGGTGACTCCAGGAAAATAGCGACAAAAGCTATGTTGGTATCGACCCAAGGTAAGTAATTAAGTAGTACTAGCTAGCTAGCTACCATCTCTTTAATTCTTGTTTCAATACCATTAATTAATTAACATGCTTGATTAATTATTATCTGATTAAATTCTATTGTCGTAAAGGCCCTGAAGCAGGCGCCGGGGACTGAAGTGTGTGCATACTACGTTTGCGAGAACATTCGCATGATGGCGTCCGAAAGGAGCAGATCTGATAGACAGGACTGGGTACGTTTGCCAGAACACTATTCACAAATCTTACATGATTGTCGATATCTAGTCACACAACTAATACACATGCATATTGATCTCCTTCCTAACAGTTCAAATAGGTGCGGGACAAGCTCCTATCAGAGGAGCGCATACGAGCACTTCAAGAGGAAATAGCGGGATTTTTGCTCGACCAGGTCATAGATGCCAAAGGAGAATACTATTACCCGCTACCGCCCCCATGAACCACTTGTCATCGTGCTCCGAAGGCACCAAGGCAACATGTAGGAGAAATTGTATATATATATATACATGTGCATGTGTGAATAATTAATGGTGGTTGTGAGACATTCGATTATATATATATGATCAGTTCTACGAGAAAATCTATTTATATATATGCATAACGTGTACAATATGTAGTATCGTAAAATACCAGCAAACAAAAAAGAATTAAATGGAAAACACAAAATTAATGAAAAAATAAAAATTAAAACCAAAACCCCCCAAACATTTAGTACCGGTTGGTGCTACCAACCGGTACTAATGGTCTACCAGCACCCGGGCCTGGGTCGTGCCACGTGGTGGCACTTTAGCGCCGGTTCGTGCCGAACCGGTACTAAAGGGGGGGGGGGGGGGGCTTTAGTCTCCACTCCATAGTGCCGGTTGCAGAACCGGCACTAAAGGCCCTTACGAACCGGTGATAAAGGCCTGTTCTGCACTAGTGTAACGTGCTACAAAGTGGGACATTCAATGACTATCTCATGGTGAGTATCGATACTTGGCTGTAATGCTACCAAAAATCATTTTGTCCCACTGAATTAAATGTCGCAAGATTGCATCTATACTCTTCTGTCCTCACCGTTCCCCCGTTGCGATGCATGATATATCTCGGTTCATTCGTTAAGGAGGTCCCATGGAGGGGTTGATGCATGGTCGCCACCCAATGTGAATTGGAATACAAGATCTACGATCCGGGTTTTTTCAGACCGTATGTTTTTGTGGGACTAACATTTTTGCAAAATATGTTGTGTATAGTGGCTTTTGTCTATTATGTTCTCGGTCCATTCACCTAGGATGTCCCATGGAGGAGCTGATGGATGGTCACCACCCAAGGTGAATTGGAAAATGAGATCAACGATCCGGTTTTTTCGGATCGTATGTTTTTGTCCCACTTCATCATCCTCTCAAAAGAAAGGAAATTGTCGCGCTAGCTATTTTCTTAACTGGCACCTAAATTCCTTCTATAAACTATAAATAAGACAACGTATTTAGGGACTGGAATTCACGTTATTTCCTTGTGCAACTAATATGATTTTACCATTTAAACCGTACGATAAAATCAACTCCCAAATCCCCAAATAAAACATACGGAGCAGTTGTTTCACTACTTATAGACTAAACACCAAGTGTGATGCAATACTATTTAATTCCCATCTATTTTGCCAATATTCCACTAAATCATGAGAACTGGACATCCAAACTCTCTATCCAAAAGACGAGATATCTAAAGACCTATTTCGAGTGATATTAATCTGAACCAAATAAAAGAGAGCATACAAAGTTACATTCAATGCAAGTAGGCCCAAGGCACATATTTTACCACTGTTTTGGCCCGAAATTTGCAACAAACCTCATGTGTGATTTAGGAAGGCCATCTCTTTAGTCGAGAGGGGCTCTAACCAGATAATGTAAACAGTGAGCAATCATTACCTAAAAGAGCTCAGTGAAAGTTTTCTCGCAAAAGTTAGGGTCGCAAAGACTGAGCACCAGTTGCTCTGGTAATGTCATCTTTTTTACGTCCGCTACTGAAGGAACTTTATATTATCTTTGCTGCATCCCTCAAGGAAAGGGGAGAAAACCAGGGACAACCGAGGAGGAGGGGGAGTATGAGTAGTAGCAGGAGGGGGCGTAGATATGGAAGAGGGATGTTTTTTTTCAAAAAGCAACATCAATAAATAAGGACAAGATATGGCTTTTCATGTCCCTAGATCTCTGCTTTGGGTTCATTTCAAGTACTCCTTCCCCTTTCTCTCTTTCTCATAGATGATATTTTCTACAGTTTTTCTAATGTGTAATGTAATAATTTTTTTGGCTTTTAGAACTATTCCGGAAATGTGCAGTGTAGCACACTGGGTTTCTTTATTTTATGATGTTTATTCTAGTTATTTTGGTAGTGAAACAAACATGGTCCGTGCTGTGAGAGAACATTGTGTTAATGTGATTTAGTATGGAAACAATTTTACTATAGTAGTGTCATTTACACTTTTGAGGACAACGTGCCGAACGAACGAAACGACATGGGTAAGAACTGTTCTCTGCCACGAGCATCGGTAGTCGTTATCAATCAGTTTGCATGATTTTCCTATTTGTTGGGGACTTGTTGTCAATGTGCGCCTCAGGTTCGTCCTGGTAGACTGGTCTTTCTAGCGGACAATCAATTTAGGTAAAGATTTCGAACTATGGAACGGGTTCTACGAGAGCATCTGACCTACCTAGAGTGGATTGTCCCTCAACATAGGACTTGCCATGTATTCCTTGCATTATGTTTCCACTTACCTCCAACATGTTATGCAAGATGCATTAATGATGGGGTAATATTCTTACTTGCCAAAAAATGTATTGTGAATTTTGGATTGCAGACATGTCATCAACTGCTTTCGTTCGAGCTGTGTAGCTAACTGATTTCATCAGGGATGTTCTTAAGAAGAGAGATCTCATTTGCAGCATTAATTATCTTGATTGCGTATGTTAATGTATGCATACTTTTTGTATCAAATGTATCGCCGCCAAGTTGCTACTGTGGCGGTATTGTAGGTCAGGGTTTCACATCCCCAGTGCAGATTAAGAGGGCCCTCAGGTGCGCAGGAAATATCGCATCATTGGCTTGACAAAGCAGTCTAGAAGAGATTTGAGGTTTGAATTATCGACCGGAGAAACAAAGACTATGAGGGACTACTTTCAAGAAACCTACAAGCTGCAACTACATTACAATTTATCTCCTACGTACAAGTTGGTACAGAGCAGAAACCAAATTTTCTCTGAATGGAGGTTTGTGTAAATGGACTTGATCTTATCTATACTTTCATTTTCTGTACACCGAGCACTTTCATATGTTCTGAACTTCCGATGCACTTTCTATTTGCAATTTACCTTGCATATGTTCTAAGAATACACTTGCGATTTCCCTTCATGTCTCCTATATAGTTTCGGGACAGTGGTACCAAAAGAAGTCTGATGATAGCCAGGTTTCTAATATGATCGTCATAGCCTATGAAGGAACTGCTGGGCGCGATGCCTCCATTCGCAAGGCGATTTGTTCAGCTGTCTTTTCTGTGTGTGGTCTTTTGTTAGATGAAAGGACTAAGCAAAGTTTGTTTGGAACGTTGCATTGATCCTAAGTTTCCTCTTGCTTAGTCTATTCTGGGTAACAAGTATAATACCGCCCAACGTGCAAATGAGTTCGGTATAGAAGTTAACAAAAACCCAAGTTTTTTTAGGCTAGAGTTCTACCTGATCCAATGGTAACTAACCCCACTTCCAATATTTCCAGTGCTCTTCTCTGCCATCTTGTACTCTATTTCTCTAATCAGCTCGAGGACAGCGACAACCGGGTCTGCCCCGCCGCCATCCGTTTCCGCCTTGCCTAGGCACACCATGCATCTGCCCCACCTCCCTAGCCAGACTAGCCATCCCCTCCATGGCGACCCCGTGTGCTGGTGGTGGACAAGGTAGGCAATGTGATTTCTTTTAGCTTTATTTTTTTCTTCAACTTCTATTTTTAAATATCACAAATAAAAATTAGGCAACGACCGTCATACCGTAACACGCGTCCAGATATTACAAGTGACGCACACATCCGGACAGGCCGGTGCAAGTCTTCGGCTGCTCACTCGAGGGTAGACGGATAGAAGATGGAGTCCAACGGCTGCTAGAACTATGCTACAACGCCCACGCACAGAGGAGATTATGGAGCACAGGGCCAGCGAATGTGCTTTATTCTGGAATCTTCTTTTATTGTAGTATGTTTATGTCACTTACACTTCTGATGACACTTTAGATGTTTGGTAATAAAAATATGTAGTGGGACAGACATTTTTGCAAAATACACATAGTTTCTTTTTTCATAGTGAATAGCAAAAAACTACCACATTACAGGCTATCGTTCCAAAAAACTACTGCTTCTTTTAATTTTTCTAAAAACTACCACAAATGTGGTGGGCTGTTCCAAAAAACCCAAGTGGCCGAACGGTTATAGTTTAAGTGGGTTTATGACATGTGGGCCCCGCCCGTCAGGGTTTTGTCGGCCACAATGTTTGTTGTTTTGAACTGCTTGGAACAATTAAGTAATGTGGTGTCATACTGTTGCCTTTACTATTTTGATTTGATATGAGCATGAGTATGTTATTGATATCATATGCTGATTATTGTTTGATATGAACTGATTTCATATGTTGATCATTGGTTGATATGAATTGATTTCTTATGTTGATCATTGATTGATATGGACTGATTTCTTATGTTGATCATGGGTTGCGAAGCTACTGCTCCCCAGCCAGTTGTCAACCTCCGAGTACTCTCTGCCGTCATCCCCCATTCCACCTCCACCCGTTGAGTGGCCGTCGTTGACTGGTTTCGCCGCGGCCGACGCCATCGCCTAGGTCGGAGAGGGAGACACGGTGAGAGAGAGTGAGAGAGGCGGAGGGGAACAGAGGAATGGCTCGGTCGTCTACCACTTGTTCGGGATGGCTCGCTCGTTCGCCCTAACGGCTATCACCCACGCGCCGTCAGCCCTGTGGCTGACAAAGCCCCGACGGACGGGGCCCACATGTCATAAACCCACTTAAACTGTAACCGTTCGGCCACTTGGGTTTTTTGGAACAGCCCACCACTTTTGTGGTAGTTTTTTGAAAAATTAAAAAAATTAGTAGTTTTTTTTCGATAGCCCGTAATGTGGTAGTTTTTTGCTATTCACTCCTTTTTTCACGATAAACAATAGGGTAAAAACCCCACTGCAACTTTTATATGCATAGTTGCTTTAATCTATTATGTTCTGGTTTACTTCACCTAGGAGGGCCTATGGATGGGCTGATGCATGGTCACCGCCGAAGGTGAATTGGGGGCGAGATCTCCGATACAGTTTTAGGGAATCGACTGGTTTTACCAAATCCATCAACCCCTCAGGGGAAAGGGAATTATCGCTAGCTATTTTCCTAAGTGGTACCTAAATTACTGCTACAAATTGTAAATGAAATAATGTATTAGGGAGTAAAACTCGTTATTTCCTTCTGGACAAAAGAATTTATTAAAATTTAAATCATACCATGCAATTTGATAATGAATTACAAAATAAAACAAATGGGAGCAATATTTGCAGTCTTTATAGACACAGAATTGTTTGTTGAGGAATGCTCTGATTTGGGACAATTCTTCCAACAGATCATAAGAAATAAGGCATCTAACACCTCGGGCCAAATAAGACATATTATGGCCATATTTGGAGTGAAATTAATTTGAGCCAAATGACATAGAGCACAAAAGTTATATTGAACGCATATGGGGACTAAAGTCATAATTTGTACCACTATTTTGGGCCAAAATTCACAACAAACCCCACTTGTGATTTAGGAAGGCCAACTCGTTACTCAAGAGGGGATTATAATCATAAAAAGTAAAGGATGTAGGAGTACCTTATAGAGCCTAGTGAGGGATTTCTCACATATCTTAGGATCGCAAAGATTGAGCACCACTTGGTCTGCCAATGACATAATTTGTTCCCTTCGATGCTTACACCAACTTTATATTGTCTTCGCTACCTCCCGCAAGAGAAGAGGAGAAAAATCAAGAACATCAAGGAGGAAGAGTATGAGTAGTAGGAGGAGGGGTGTGGAGATGACGAGGGTTGATTTTTCATTTCATAAAGAAACATGAATAAACAAGGTACTGCCCACCTCTCTCTCTATTGCTCATAGATGATACTTTCTCCATGGTTTCTTATGAGTGACGTAACAATTTGTTTTAGCTTTTAGAAGAATTTGGGGAATGGGTAGTGCTGCATACTAGTTGTTCTTCATTGTATGATGTTTATTATAGCTATTTTGGTAGTGTAACAAACATGGTTCGTGTTGCGAAAGAACTTTTGATCAATGTGATTTTGAGTGGAATCATTTTTATGTCATTTACACTTTTGATGAAATTTTACTTGTTTGGTAATACAAAAATATAGTGGGATCGACATTTAGCAAAATATGTTGTTTATAGTTGCTTTTCCCTATTATGTTCTCATTCTATTCACCTAGGAGGTCCCATGGAGTGGTGGATGCATAACCGTCAGCACAGGTGATTTGAGGGCGAGACCTCCGACATGTTTTCTCAGACCGGTGTTGTTGTTTTCCACCCAATCATCCCCTCATAGGAAATGATCGCTAGCGACCTGCTTCACTAGTAACTAAATTCTTGCTATAAACTATCAATGAAATAATATATTTAAGGACATATATGATCGTCATTTCCATGTGGAACAACAAGATTATACCATTCAAAACATACGATGCAATCTAATCCTGAATCCTAAAATAACACAGACAGGATAAATATCTGCAACCTACATAGACTAAGCATTGACTACGGAGGAATGATATATAATTCTCACCGATTTTGGCCAATTCTTTCCACCAAATCTTGAGGATCGACACGTCCAACCCCGCTTGCAAAAAGAAGATAAAACTAAGGCCCTATTTTGAGTGGAATTAATTTGAACAAATAACAGAGATCTCACAAAATTTAATTCAATGCAAACAAGACCCAAAGGCACATTCTTAACACTGTTTTCGGCCACAATTCACGACAAACTTCACTTGTGCTTTACGAAGGCCAAACCAAATGTTTACTCCAGAGGGGGACGTTAGTCATCAAAAGGAAATGATGTACCAGGAGTACCTTAGAGAGCAAAGTGAGGGATTTTTTGTGTTGCTTACGGTCACACATATTGAGCACCAGGTCTCTACAAGTTTCATCTTTTGATCCTTCACCGCTTGCTTCAACTTTATATTTTCTTTGCTGCCTCTCGCAAGCGAGGCAGAGAAAATCAGGGAAATAGAGGAGGAGGAGTAGGAGTAGGAGGAGGAGCGGGTGTGGAGATGTAGGAAGGATGGTTTTACATTTCAGGTAGCATTGTCAATAATGAAGGCCCACACAGGTTATTTCATGTACCTAGATGTCTGCTCCGGGTTCAATTTACGCACCCTCTTACTTTCTCCCTTGCTCATGGATGATTTTTTCTTCATGGTTTCTTATGAGTAACGTAATAATTAAATTTTAATTGTAGAACTAATCATGCAATATGTGGTGCTAGACACTGCATTTTGTTAATTGTGCCTTTAGGTCCTATTTGGATTGAACGCATTTTTATTATTCTCTCTCGTGTTTAGTTCAAAGTAAACTATCAAACATGGCTTTAGTGATGTTGTTGGTCTAGTGGGGTTGTTTAGTTCATAGTTACTCAATCCAAACATGGCCCGAAATGCATGTTGGTACACAAAATAGTTTCCAGGGATATGAATCCATTCCAAAGCGGACGTTTTTTTTTGCTTGTAGACAATGCTTCTTTGATGAAGAGATAGAACACTCTTTGTATGTTACAATCTAATTTGTCACTAGTGACTGATCAATTCAGCAATGGTTCTGAACCGAACAATGGTTGATTCTATGTTCATTTATTAGTGTGCATAATCATCAAGGAAGACCCCATTTTGTTATATAATGTTGTTTCATCAAATTTTAGAAGAGGGAGATGTTTCCAGATCTAGCTCCTTTGCTGTGGTACTCATTTGACACAATTGCCGCATTGGTCCAGGTATGTCATAATCATTTGCTCCTTCTATATTTATGAATTTAGTGTGAGCATGCGTGAAACCACAAAATACAAGGTTTTGAACCTTTTATCCTATTTATTAAAAACCAGTTTGATATGGCAGTTGGCCATTCTTGGCCATATTCAGTCTTCTTGTAGTAAGTGATAGTAACATTTATTATTAAGCTTTGAATTTCTAATCTTAGTTTATCTCACTGGTCTATTAGTCTACTTGAAACATAAACATTAGTTTGTAAGAATCTGCCCTGCACTTCTGCCTCCAACTTTAACGTTGGTTGCATCAACTCGAGTCTGCAATGTGTGCACTTCGGAAAAAATATAAGCATAATGGAAGAATATTTTATTTCTTGTTGTTTTCATATCATGGTTTAATGTTCGACAAATGTGTTTTTAATGCATATTTGTTCTTAATTACCTTGAACTTCACACAATAATTTTGTAACATATTTCTTTAACCTCTTCTGTTTCTCTTTGTTATTGCAGTGCATTGCATCACACCCTGGGACCAAAAGCCCTTTCAAAGAAGGTAATGAGAACCACTTCATGTATTAGATTTCAATGGACTGTTGGTGTGGTTTGCCAGTTATCGTACATTTTGGCTAAATATTTATGCTAGATAGTATCTTAGTAGTTGATTTGTTATACCTTTATATCTGCTTTTTTTAGCAGATATACTTCTACCAAGTCATCTCAACGACTAGTATATGTAACATTGTTATTTTCCTTGTAACACCACTTTTTCTTATAATAATCCACATAAGTTAAGTATCATGAGCTTCTCTCTTGTTGAAGGTGAAGTCAAAGTAGAAGCAAATCCTAGAAATAAACCCCATATGAATGAACACTCATTTTGCTAATATGTATGACCATTGCCTACTCATTTTGCAGGTGTCCACTTTCATTCTCCTAAAGCTTATGAAAAACGAAGTTGGTTTGCCCTACTGTTCTGACGAACCTTTTTATGCTATTGCTTTTGCTTTACAAAATATGGTTTCATGACCAGATGACTAGCCGTCGGCAAGGTTGCTAAAGTGCATTATCCGGTTTTACCTTAGGATGTTTGATCATCCTAGGTTTGTACCTGCTGTCATTCCTGTTGTTGGGGTATTATTTTCACGCCCATACTTAACAAGTACTTCCATTGTTGTTTTCTTGTTCTCTCCAGTGCAGGGGCCGTGCGGGGCTTAATAAAAGGCCTCCCAACATGCTACAAAGTGGGATATTCAATGACTATCTCATGTTGAGTATTGATACTTGGCTATATTTCTACCAAAATTCATTCTGGCCTAACGAAGTAAATTTCGCAAGATTGCATCCATACTCCTCTCTCCTCCCCGTGCCCCCATCACGACGCATGATATGTTCTCGGTTAATTCACCGAGGAGGTCCCATGGAGGGGTTGATGCATGGTCGCCACCCAATGTGAATTGGAAGACAAAATCTACGATCTGGTTTTTTCGGACCGTATATTTTTGTGGGACAAACATTTTTGCAAAATACGTTGTGTATAGTGGATTGTCTCTATTGTGTTCTCGGTCCATTCAGCTAGGATGTCCCATGGAGGCGCTGATGGATGGTCACCACCCAAGTTGAATTGGAAGATGAGATCTACGATCTGGTTTTTTCGGATCATATGTTTTTGTCCCACTTCATCGTCCTGTCAAGAGAAAGGAAATTATCGCGCTAGCTAGTTTCTTAACGGGTACCTAAATCCCTTCTATAAACTATAAATAAGACAACGTATTTAGGGAATGGAATTCTCGTGATTTCCTTCTGGAACTAAATATGATTTTAGCATTTAAACCATATGATAAAATCAACTCACGAATCCCAAAATAAAACATACGGAGAAGTAGTTTCACTACTTATAGGCTAAACACTGAGTGTGATGCAATGCTATTCAATTCCCATCAATTTTGGCCAATTCTTCCACTAAATCATGAGAACTGGTACATCCAAACCCTCTATCCAAAATATGACATATCGTAAAGCCCTATTTCGAGTGATATTAATCTAGACCAAATAAAAGACAGCATACAAACTTACATTCGATGCAAGTAGGCCCAAGGCACATATTTGACCAATGTTTTGGCCCAAAATTTGCAACAAACCGCATGTGTGATTTAGGAAGGCCGGCTCTTTAGACGAGAGGGGGCTCTAACGAGATAAAGTAAAAGGTGAACAATTATTACCTAGGAGAGCTCAGTGAGAGTTTTCTCGCAAAAGTTAGGGTCGCAAAGATTGAGCACTAGTTGCTCTGGCAATGTCATTTTTTTACGTCTGCTCTTGAAGGAACTTTATATTATCTTTGCTGCATCCCTCAAGGGAAGGGGAGAAAACCAGTAATAATCGAGGAGGGCGAGTATGAGTAGTAGCAAGAGGGGGCGTAGATATGGAAGAAGGATGTTTTTTTTCAGAAAGCAACAATAAATAAGGAGAAGACATGGCTTTTCATGTCCCTAGATCTCTGCTTTGGGTCCATTTTAAATATTCCTACCCCTTTCTCTCTTGCTCATAGATGATATTTTCTACAGTGTTTCTAATGGGTAACGTAATAATTTATTTTGGATTTTAGAACTATTTCGGAAATGTGCTGTGTTGCACACTCGGTTTCTTAATTGTATGATGTTTATTCTAGTTATTTTGGTAGTGAAACAAACATGGTTCATGATGTGAGAGAACTTTGTCATAATGTGATTTAGTATGGAGTCGATTTTACTATAGTAGTGTCATTTACACTTTTGAGGAGAACGTGCTCAACGAACGAAACGACATGAGTAAGAACTGTACTCTGCCACAAGCATCCATATTCGTTATCAATCAGTTTGCTTGCTTTTCCTATTTTTTGGGGACTTGTTGTCAATGTGCGCCTTAGGTTTGTCCTGGTAGACTTGTATTTCTTCTCGCGGACCATCAATTTAGTTAAAGATTTCGAACTATGGAACGGGTTCTACTAGAGCATCAAACCTACCTAGAGTGGATTGTCCCTCAACATAGGTACTTTCCATGTATTCCTTGCATTCTGTTTCCACTTACCAGCAACATGTTATGCCAAGATGCATGAATGATGGGGAAATATTCTTACTTGCCAAAAATGTATTGTGAACTTTGGATTCCAGACATGTCATCGACTGCTTTCGTTCGAGCTAACCGATTTCATCGGGGAGATTCTTAACTGGAGAGATCTCATTTCCAGCATTAATTATCTTGATTATGTATGTTAATGTATGCATAATTTTTGTATCAAATGTATCGCCGCCAAGTTGCTGCTGTGGCGGTATTGTAGGTCAGGGTTTCATGCCCATTGCAGATTAAGAGGGCCCTCAGGCGCGCAGGAAATACCGCATCGCTGGCTTGACAAAGCAGTCTAGCATATATTTGAGGTTTGAATTATCGACGAGAGAAACAAAGACTATGAGGGGCTACTTTCAAGAAACCTACAAGCTGCAACTACATTACAATTTCTCTCCTGCCTACAAGTTGGTACAGAACAAAAACCTATCTTTCTCCGATTGGAGGTTTGTGCAAATGGACTTGATCTTCTCTATACTTTCATTTGCTCTACACCTAAACTTCGGATGCACTTTATATTTGCAATTTACCTTGCATATGTTCTAGTAATACACTTGCGATTGCGCTTCACGACTGTAGTATAGTTTCAAGACAGCGGTACCAAAATAAGTTGGATGATAGCCAAGTTTCTAATGTGATCGTGATAGCCTGTGAAGTTCCAGCTGGGCGCGAGGCCTCCATTCGCAAGGTGATTTCTTCAGCTGTATTTTTTGCGTGTGATCTTTTGATAGATGAAAGGACCAAGCAGAGTTTGTTTCGAACATTGCATTAATCCCATGTTTCCTTTTGGTTAGTCTGTTCTGGGTAACAATTATAATACCGCCCAAGGTGCAAATGAGTTTGGTATAGAAGTTGACAACAACCGATTTTTTTTTTGGCTAGAGAGTTCTGCCTGATCCAATGGTAACTAACCCAAATTCGAATATTTCTAGTGCTCTTCTGTGCCATCTTGTACTGCTATTTCTCTGATCAGCTCAAGGACAGCGACAACTGGGTCGACTGCCCCGCCGCCATCCGTTTCCGCCTTGCCTGGGCACACCATGTGTTCGCCCCACCTCCCTGGCCAAACTAGCTATCCCCTCCATTGCGAGCCCGTGTACTGGTGGCGGACAAGGTTTGCAAGAGGAAATGTGAATTCTTTTAGCTTTGTTTGTTTCTTGGACTTTGATTTTTTCAATATCATAAAGAAAAATTAGGTAAGGTCCGCCATCCCCCAACACGCGTCTAGACATTACACGTGAAGCACGCATCCGAACAGGCCGATGCAAGTCTTCGCCTGCTCACCAGAGGGCACACGGATAGAAGTTGCATTCCAGCGGCTGCTAGACATATTCTAGAGCGCCCACACACAGAGGAGAATATGGTGTACAGGGCCAGTGAATGTGCTTTATTGTGTGATCGTCTTTATTGTACTATGTTTATGTAACTTACACTTTTGATGACACTTTAGATGTTCCGTAATACAAATATGCGTACTTGCTTTAATCTATAATGTTCTCGATCACTTCACCTAGGAGGGCCTATGGAGGGGCTGATGCATGGTCACCGCCGAAGGTGAATTGAGTGCAAAATCTACGATACAGTTTTAGGGCATCGAGTGATTTTTTTCAAATCCCTCAACCCCACAGGGGAAAGGGAATTATCGCTAGCTAGTTGCCTAAGTTCTACATAAATTTCTGCTACAAATTGTAAATGAAATAATATATTTAGGGAGTAAAATTCTCGTTATTTCCTTGTGGACAAAAGGATTTATGAAAATTTAAACCATTCCAATCTTGTAATGAATTCTAAAATAAAACCAACGGGAGCAATATTTGCAGTCTTTATAGACAAAGAATTGATTATTGAGGAATGCTCTGATTTGGGACAATTCTTCCGCCAAATCATAAGAACTTAGGCATGTAACACCTCGGGCCAAAAGAAGACATATGTATGGCCATATTTGGAGTGATATTATTTTGAGCCAAATAACAGAGAGCACAAAATTTATATTGAACACAAATAGGGACTAGAGGCATAATTTGTACCATTATTTTTGGCCAAAATTTACAACAAACCTCACTTGTGATTTCGGAAGGACAATTTTTTATTCAAGAGGGGATTGTAATCATAAAAAGTAAAGGATGTAGGAGTACCTTATAGAGCCTAGTGAGTGATTTCTCACGTATCTTAGGATCACAAAGATTGAGCACCACTTGCTCTGCCAATGACATATTTTTTCCCTTCGATGCATGCATCAACTTTATATTGTCTTCGCTACCTCCTGAAGAGAAGAGGAGAAAAATCAAGAAATCGATGAGGAGTAGTATGAGTAGTAGGAGAAGGGTTGATTTTTCATTTCATAAAGCAACATGAATATACAAGGCCGCAATAGCAGGTTAAATTTGGGTACTGCGCATCTTCTCTCTGTTGCTCATAGATGATACTTTCTCCATGGTTCCTTATGAGTAACGTAATAATTTGTAGCTTTTACAAGAATTTCGGGAACGTGCAGTGCTGCATACTGGCTATTCTTAATTGTATGATGTTTATTGTAGTTTTTTTCTAGTGTAACAAACATCGCTCGTGCTGCAAAAGAACTTTGGATGACTGTTATTTTGTGTGGAATCAATTTTATGTCATTTACACTTTTGATGAAATATTACTGCTTTGGTCAAACAAATATATAGTGGAACCACCATTTAGCAAAATATATTTATAGTTGCTTTTCTCATTCCATTCACCTAGGAGGTCCCATCAAGTGGTGCATGCATGACCGTGGCCACAGGTGATTTGAGGGCGAGATCTCCGATCATGTTTTCTCGGATCGGGTGGTGTTGTTTTCCACCCAATGATCCCCTCATAGGAAATGATCGCTAAGCACCTGCTTAACTAGTAACTAAATTCTTGCTATACACTATCAATGAAATAGTATATTTAAGGATAGATATGATTGTCATTTCCATGTGGAACAACAAGAATTCTATCATTTAAAACATATCATGCAATCTAATCCTAATCCCAAAACAAAATAGATGGATAAATATCTACACCCTTCATAGACTAAGCATCGATGACAGAGCAATGATAACTAATTCTCACCGATTTCGGCCAATTCTTTCCACCAAATCATGGGGGTAGACACATCCAACCTCGCTTGCAAAAAGAAGACATAACTAAGGCTCTATTTTGAGTGGAATTAATTTGAACAAATAACATAGATCCCACAAAATTTAATTCAATGCAAACAGGTCCGAAGAGCACATCTTAACACCATTTTGGGCCACAATTCACAACGAACTTCACTTGTGCTTCAGGAAGGCCAAATGTTTACTCTAGAGTGGGACGTTAGTCATCAAAAGGAAATGATGTACAAGGAGTACCTTAGAGACCATAGTGATGGATTTTTTGCATTGCTTAGGGTCTCATATATTGAGCACCAGTTCTCTACAATTTTCATCTTCTGATCCTTCACTGCTTGCTCCAACTTTATATTATCTTTACTGCCTCTCGCAAGAGAGGCAGAGAAAAACAGGGACATGGAGAAGGAGTAGGGGGTGTGGTGATGTAGGAAGGATGGTTTTACATTTCAGGTAGCAGCGTCAATAATCACACTGGTGCGCGTCGGTCCTAAACAAACAGTTTTTAACCCCTTTCTGCGACGGCATTTGGAACCGTCGCCAAGTGAGTGTGTGCGATAGGGTGTCCTTCCCACACGACCCAGAAATCATCGGGGATAGGCCCTCCTGGGACCCAGGCTGGGGCCGTGTGCGATCGGGCGAGGCATCGAAACCCAATCATTTCCGTAGGTATGTACATCCCACACGGTAATCCGAGAAAATCATTTCCGTAGGTATGTACATCCCACACGGTAATCCGAGAAAATCATTTCCGTAGGTATGTAAATCCCACACGGTGAATCCCAAAAAAATATTTCCGTTCGTATGTATATCACACACAGTTAATCCAGGGAATACGTTTCCGTTCATATGTACATCCCACACAGTCAATCCAGAGAAAACGTTTCAGTTCGGACGTAAATCCCACACAGTTTTATGTGTAGGCTCGTGTGTGAAAGGTGTAACTATCACACACGGTCTTCCTTAGTTAATTGTTTGCTTTTATCAACTATATCACACACGATTTGATGAAGAAAACTGTGTGGCATTGGGCTATCCATCGCAAGTGCTTTTACTGCTAAAACCGTTTGCAAAGGTCCATGACACATTTAGCAGGTTTTTTAGTTTACAATTAATAATTCCAGTATTACGCAAATTCACATTTCATATCGAACAGCTGTTTTCCAATTTCATATCAGGCACATAAATATATTATAACATCACAGTACGGTAGCTACATGAAAACAGCACAGTACAACATATAGCTAGTTCAACTTCATAAGAACAATATATTCATTTCCCTAATCGAGATCATCCAGGATTGTCTTATCCACCTCTGCTTTCAGTTCAGTAAGAACCCGTTTTGCACGGGCCAACTGGGAAAGTGCCTCCTACTTCGCCAACACCATCTTAGCAAAGTCTGATTTAAAAAATCTGAGCTCATTCTCCACCTTCAACTTTTTATCCCGCATCTTGAAATATGCTTCAGCGTTGACAAGACTTCCTCTAAGCCTACGTGTGCTCACTTCCTCATACATGCTCCAGAGCTTCGTTAGGCACATCTTCAAAGACTGTGGCCACTCTTGATCAACCCACTCCAAGTAAGAACACTTCCGTTCATCCTATAATATTTAAAACTAGATCAGTAACAATTGTGCGGGAAATGGGTTTATAGCAACATAGAAAATCACCAATGCTTATTTTGAAAAACTGAAGAAACATGTTAATTATGACATATCTTCTCAAAAAGATCAATGTGCAAATGAAATAATTGGTATTGAGACAACAACCAAATTCCGGAATATCAGAAGCTATAATTAACTACAACGACGCTACAAGTTCTTACTCATGTACAATAAATAACAAATTTACCATTTTATGAGGAAGGTAAATATAACTGCAACAGCATAGGGACAGTGTTTGGATGACATCAAATTGATACTAACAGGTGTGTACATGCACAAATTTAGTAACATAGAACTAATAGCACTAAGGCCGTCCACTATGTATGCCAAAACTAGTGTAAAGACAACTGTTGCTACATCTCACACCGGTGCCCTGAACTGGCGAGCCGATGCAGCGGAAAAAAATCAGGGACCCAGACTCCGGAGCACGTAGTTGCTCCGATGCCCAGTTCCTTCGTGCCATAAAGATTTAGTATTTTACTGCTTGGCTGCTCGGATGTGTGGACCAAAGTTGGCTGCACAAACTGCTGAAGCGGTGCCAAATAATTTTCTAATGGCACCGCTGATGAGATGGCAACAATTTAAGATACTAGGTACAAACTGTGACACTGTCTTAGGATGCGTTTGGTTGAAGGTGTGGTATGAATGGGTTGGGACTGTGACAGTGTCTGAATCACATCTAACAAATGATTTGTAACAACGGAAGAGGGTCTAACCTTCTCTGCACATGCCAGAAACTTCCTCCCAGTGTCCACAGAATCAAACGTAAGTAGCTTTACGCATGAAGATTGATGGTGACAACGAGCAGATAGATCTTCAGCCACCCCGCTCCATTCGTTGCCACTGATGGTCTTAGGGAGCTACAAGAGGAAGAAACAACTCAAATCGACCTCCGGGTAAAAATCCTTCATTCCAAGTCATAGCCCGAGAGAGAGAAGAGAGGCATACCCGGATGGTGAAGGAGTAGTCGCCGGAGGAGGAACCGCTGGAGATGTCTTTGAATAAGACCATGGCGACCCCGGCGGTAGGATGCGAGATGGCGAGAGCGAGGAAGCGGTTATGGCTTAGCAAGGAAGGAAGGAAGGAAGGAGGACACAGGGGAAATGTGACTTGTGGTCGGGGAGAAAAGGGGGTGGGGAAGGGGGCAGGGGAAGATATTTTGGCGGTAGGCCAAAATTTTGGAAATGTCGAGGGAAACTTTGCACGATTGTGTGCATCGCAAATGATTCTTCTGCTTTACGCGCATAGGATGAGTTTGATAATTCAAATTTTGGTCTCAAGGCATGGGCACATTCACTTTGAACGCGCGCGGTGCCGCCAAACCATTCACTTTGAACGATTGTGTGCATCGCAAACGATTCTTCTGCTTTACGCGCATGGGATGAGTTTGATAATTCAAATTTTGGTGGAAATTTCCCCGGGTACGTCATTGCATAATTTAACATCGCTTGCTAATTTGGGCACACAAAAGAGCATACAGCAGACATACCACACTTACTGAATCGAGCAATTTTAGTAATTACACAGAGGCAATTGACCTAAACATTGCTCTAACAAAAGACCAGCATTAAAAACCAAGCATAAGTACGCATAGTTAAAAATCCGCCGCCACGCCAGCCTATGCATCGCCGGTGTGAGATGAGACGTCGATGACTTGTCCTGGCGACATGCCGCCGTTGGTGGACTCCGCGTCCCCCCTTCTGAAGTCGACCGCGTCCTCGTCCTCGTCCTCGTCCTCGGCGCCGCCCTCAAGGTTGTAGTACTCGTAGTAGTGGTTGCGCCAGAGATCGCGTTGGTACTCCACCGCTTATTCCTCAATGGACAGACTCCTCTCTACCTCGACCTCGGCCACACGCAACTCCTCCTCCCGGCGCGCCTCGATCTTCGCCGCCTGCTGCATCTCCAGCTCCCGCTCGGCGACCTCATGAGGAAGCAGGTGCTCCATGGCCACCGCCGCCTTTTCAGACGGGGTTGCATGCTGGAGTCCGAGGTGGCCTGGAATATCTTGGCGTGTGCATCCTCGATCTTGGCGTGGATGGCCTCGACCCGGGCCAGGGCGACATCAGCGGCATGGACGGCAGCTCGAGCGCTCTCGGTGTTTGCAGCCGCCGTCGCAGCAGCAGCAGCAGCCGTCTCGGCTGCTGCAGCTGCCCTGTCGGCTGCCGCAGACGCCCTCTCGGCGGAAGCGACCGCTCTCAATGCGGATGCAGCGGCACTCTCGGTGTAGGCGGCCGCGCTCTCGGCGCAGGCGGCGGCGCTCGGGGGCAGGGGGGCGGCCATCGTACGGGTCTTCATGAAGCGTTTCCACGATGTCATCTTTGCAAGAAGGGGGTGTGGGAATGGGGATCGGGATTCGTGGATTCGGGAGTTGCCGGCACTAGAGCATACGATCCGGCGAAGCTTAAGGAGGGAGACTTAAATAGACCCAGATATTTTCATCGCAACCGGTTCCTAGAAAACAACTGTGTGTGATGTAGATATTTTTTATTAGCTGTGAAAGACGAATTTGGAATAAAGTGCCAACGGATGGTGTTTTAAATGAACAAGAAATTTTTTAGTACTAATACAACTGTCATGTCAAATTTTGGAAAATTTCAGGGGTCATTTGACCTTCTGAGACATTTAAGTGATTTTCTAGCCATTTAATGACCCTAATTGAAATTTTAACTACATGTACATGCAACAGCTAACCATAACGGTTTGAAAACTCATATTTCATGTACTTTTGTTTGATTTAATTCCATGTACAGTAAATTGGAAGGAATTTTCAAACATATTGGTCTAACGGCTATGACACAATTAAGCATGGAGTGACATGGCATTTTAATTCCAAAAAATAAAAAAAATCAGAAACACATGAAACCTTGGTTGATGTAATGTCATGCCACCAAGATGATGTGGTAAAAAAATTGGCATGTTTGACCAAAGTTTGGACACACACCCCTCACAAACCGGAGCAACTCACAAGAAGGCTCGTGGTTCCGAGAGGGAACAATGCATGTTTGATGACGAACGGGAGATTGCTTCCTCTTACGGCCTTCAAATTTTTTTCTACGTCTAACGTGCACTACTACAACTGTAATGTGAAATTTTTGAAAATTCTCGGGGTCATTTGACCTTTTAAAGACATTTAAGTGATTTTCTAGCCATTTAATGACCGTAATTCAAATTTGAACTACATCTACATGCAATGCGTAACCAAAACGGTTTGAAAAATCATATTTGTGTACTTGTGTGCGAGTTAATTCCATGTGCAGTAAACTAGAAGGAATTTTCAAACATATTTGTATCACGACATGGACACATATGCATGAATACGTATGCATGGAGTGGCATGGCATTTTAATTCCAAAAAAATAGAAACACATGAAACCTTGGTTGATGTAATGTCATGCCACCAAGATGATGTGGTAAAGAAATTGGCATGTTTGACAAAAGTTTGGACACACACACCCCTCACAAACCAGAGCAACTCGCTAGAAGGTTCGTGGCTCCGAGAGGGAACAATGCATGTTTGATGACGAACGGGAGATAGCTTCCTCTTACGGACTTCAATTTTTTTTCCTACGTTTACGTGCACTAATACAACTGTCATGTGAAAATTTGGAAATTTAAGGGGTCATTTGACCTTTTAAAGACATTTAAGTGAGCTTCTAACCATTTAATGACCGCAATTCAAATTTGAACTACATCTACATGCAACGCCTAACCATAACGGTTTGAAAAATAATATTTTTTGTGTACTTGTGTGCGAGTTAATTCCATGTACAGTAAATTAGAAGGAATTTTCAAACATATTGGTGTCAAGGCATGGGCACATGCATGGAGTGCATGCCATGGCATTTTAATTCCAAAAAATTAAAAAATGATCAGAAAAACATGAAACCTTGCTTCATTTAATGTCATCCCACCAAGATGATGTGGTAAAGAAATTGGCATGTTTGACGAAAGTTTGGAAACACACCCCTCACAAACCGGAGCAACTCGCTAGAAGGTTCGTGGTTCCGAGAGGGAACAATGCATGTTTGATGACGAACGGGAGATAGCTTCCTCTTACGGCCTTGAAATTTTTTCTATGTCTAACGTGCACTCCTACAATTGTAATGTGAAAATTAGGAAAATTCTAGGGGTCATTTGACCTTTCAAAGACATTTAAGTGATTTTCTAAGCATTTAATGACCGTAATTCAAATTTGAACTACATCTACATGCAACGCCTAACGAAAACGGTTTGAAAAATCATATCTGAGTACTTGTGTGCGAGTTAATTTCATGTGCAGTAAATTAGAAGGAATTTTTTAAACATATTGGTCTCACGACATGGACACAGGCATACGTATACATGGAGTGACATGGCATTTTAATTTCAAAAAAAAAGAAAAATGATCAGAAACACATGAAACCTTGGTTGATGTAATGTTATGCGACCGAGATGATGTGGTAAAGAAATTGGCATGTTTGACGAACGTTTGGACACACGCCCCTCACAAACCGGAGCAACTCGCTAGAAGGTTCGTGGTTCCGAGAGGGAACAATGCATGTTTGATGACGAACGGGAGATAGCTTCTTCTTACGACCTTCAATTTTTTTCCTACGTTCAACGTGCAACTGTCATGTGAAAATTTGGTAAGTTTCAGGGGTCATTTGACCTTTTAAAGACATATAAGTGATTTTCTAACCATTTAGTGACCCTAATTCAAATTTGAACTACATCTACATGCAACGCCTAACCAAAACGGTTTGAAAAAAATCATATTTTTGTGTACTTGTGTGCGAGTTAAAAAATCATCAAACGATGTAAATATTTGGTGTTCAAAAAAGAAAATGTAAAGATCTGGCAAGACAACCGGCCCCCACACGATTGGCACTATCTGCGGATTGAGGTTTGGTAGGTGATTGGCGGGGATCATTAATCAGACACGGTTCTATATTGGAAACCGTCAGCTATTATGTTCACACATGGATTTGCTGCGGGAATTGTGTGTAATTCAAACTATAGTACTCGTAAATTCCGGGACCGGCGTGTGTACTGTCCCCGTCGATCTAGAGTCCAGCCGCCAATAAATGCTACCTTGCTCACGTCGTCCCGCATGCATTCTCATCTACATCCTCCCCTCGCTCGCCCTCTCTCTCTCTCTCAAATCTCTGCCATGGCGCCGCCGGTCTGCCCATGCGCCGACGAGGAGTCGCCGCCCCCCCGAGGACGCTCACTCGATTAGCAGCGACGAGGACCCCTACGCGCCGCCTGACGAGGTTGCGCCGGACCCCCCACTTTGGATTGGTTTTGGGGCCAGTACAATCTTTGTCTGTGGAAGTCGCTGCCGCCGGCTGAGAAAGCCAGGCGAGTGGCGTTTAAGAAGGAGATGGCGGAGGAGGAAGCCAGGTACCAGGCGGCGTGTGAAGCCCGTGATGCCGCCTGGAAAAAGGAGGCGGCGGAGCTTTGGGGGCGGGCGCATCGTCGTGCCGAGGAGGTGTACGAAGACGGGTACTTCGCGAGGAAGGTCATAGGCGTTGGGCGCCTCGTCGCTGCATGGAGGTGGGCCGATAAGCTCCAGCTTGCCACCGATGAGGAGCTCCGGTGGGCACCCAACGAAATGGCAAGATCGGCCGCGCGCGTCCGCCAGCAAGAGGTAGATCGGTATGTCAAGCGCTGCGAGGCGGAGGAGTCGGAGTAGTGCCTCCGCACTGGGAAGACGCCGCGCACCAGGGAGCTGCTGGCGAGGGGCTACCGGAATACTGGCCCCGGGAGGGATTATTAGTTTTAGTATTGTTCGTTTTCAATTTTATGCATTGTACCTAGTAGTTAAGTATCATCATGTATATGTGATGATTATATATATATATATATATATATATATATATATATATATATTCTGTGATGATCTAATGAACAATTAATATATATATATATTATGAATTCAATTTTCTGTCTATTTTTGTATACTAATTTGAATCTAGATGTTATCATCCACATATACAGAATGGAAAGCGTATATACACATATTGAAACAGAACATATAAGAATGGAAAACAGAATACACACATTGAAACAGAGCAATAAACAGAGCAATACTATGATTGCTATGAATACATAGCTATCCACGTTGAAACGACTTTCCAAAATAAAACGCGTCCATGAGACCATGACCAGCAGCCCTTGCCTAGGGTAGCTCTTGGATCTGCCTGAACTCGTGCAGGCGTTCGTCCAAGCGGTCGACACGCTCGCGGTACATCTGAAGCGCGATCTCGAGCTCCAAGTTGGCTATTTCATCGGAGATCACCAGCTCGAGGATGCTACGGCCATGTTCTTCTACTGCGCCCAGGTGGACACCTGGGCCAAGGAGGCGGTCGAGCCTACGGACCAGCGCGTTGGCATCCAGCGGGCCGCGGACAAGGCGAATGGCGGCACCCACGCGAACGGCGCGGCGGGCGTACGGTGCAAGTACGGTGCGGCCGGCCTCTGGTGCAAGTACAGCGCTGAGGGCCTCTGCCCACTCCTAGCGAGGAATGGGGGTACTGATGGGACGTATACCCAGCTGCGACGCCGTGTCGACAGCAGGCAAGCGCCGATGGATCCTCTATTGCTGTGCAGCGCGCCGCGCCTCTCGCTCTGCGGTGCTCCAACGGTCTCGCCGTGCGGCCAGCCGCAGCCTATCGGCGCGGACGCGCCTAGCTTGCTCTGCGGCGCGCCATCGATCATGTTGTGCGGCAAGCTGCAGCCTGTTGGCGCTGACATGCCTATCTAGATCCCCGGCGCTCAAGCGCCATGCGCCAAAGGTCTGCTCAACCCTGGTGATGATGCGCATCACGGCGTCGTCCATCGCGTTGTCGGGGAGCTCCTCAGCCTCGACGGGCCATGACGCCTGCTCGTTTTCCTCGTCGACGAGGTTGATGGCAGAGGCGGCGCTTTCGTGGGTTGGCATGCTTGGAAAAGATGGATGTGCTATAGGCTGCGCTTGTCGCCTTCCTGCGTCGTGCGCCCCCTATGCGCAATATAGCAGGGTGGCGGGAAACAGGTGAGGAAATGGCGCGAAACGGTGGCGTGTTCATAAAACGCCATCAATTAATGGAAACTTAGCATCGAGCTAGCACAAGTTGTAGATGATGATCAGATGAACACGGACCACACTAGGGAACCCGTCGGTGATGAATTCATCAATCCCAAACGGTTGAATACTAGTAAGCATTTTCCCACAACACACACGACCTATTCCATCACATATAGGTCGGATGGATCAACTGTATCCCACGTATCGCACATTGTCAAATTAACATGTGTTAAAAAATATAAAAACAAGGACCTCGAGGTTAAATTAGCTGAGGGAATGGGGCATTTCGGTCATTTGACCAAAATGACCCATCCCATCAGCTAATTTAACATCGACACAACTTCCCATCCAGTCACCCATCCGACGGCTGCTCCAGCCTGAGCACACTTAACTTGATAGTTTTCTTACATGAGCTACTAGTGGAACAACTAGTTCTTGCTGATAGGAATGCATCTTCACATCCTTATGGCGTATCAGGATGACCGCCCGTCCCACAATGGCCAATAGATGTTGTGTAGACAGAGCATATCACATACGTCTTATTAGAACCAATAGTCTGCGTTATTATCGGTCTTCGCACACATTTCTGATTACAGACCTGTTTGCCGCGTATCACACACATCTTGTTATATTGAACCGTTTCTATTCTCTTGCCTAATCACAAACAGTTCATCTGAGTGAACCGTATGCTGTATATCGCACACACCTTCATTTGGCTGCCCGTTTCTTTTGTGTTGCCTAATCACAAACAGTTCATCCGAGTGAACCGTATGTTGTGTATCGCACACGCCTTCATCTGGCTGCCCGTTTCTTTTGTTCCTCCTTATCACAAACAGTTAATTGAACTGAACCGTATGCCCTTCATCGCACACGCAACTAAAACCTGAACCGTGTTTGATGCATCCGTCATCGCAAATGTTTTATACATTTCTGACGGGTTTCATACACCACCGTTTGCGATTATGGCATCGCACACAGTTTCTCTAAGGGTCTCTGATTGTAGTGTCGCGTTAGCAGCATCCTGCAGTAGTGTCAAGGCCCGCATAGGGTATTTCATGTACCTAGATGTCCACTCTGGGTTCAATTTACGTACTCCTCTCACTTTCTCCCTTGGTCATGGATGATTTTTTCTTCATGGTTTCTTATGATTAATCTAATAATTAGTTTCAAATTATAGAACTATTCATGCAATATGTGGTGCTAGACACTGCATTTTCTTAATTGTGCCTTTAGGACCTATTTGGATTGAATGCAATTTTATTGTTCTCTCTCGTGTTTAGTTCAAAGTAAAATATCAAACACGGCCTTTACTCCTCTCACTTTCTCCCTTAGTGTAGTAACGTGATGATATGCTTAGTGTAGTAATGTGATGATATGCTTATAGTGTAGTAATGTGATGTGCTTAAGTAGTAATGTGATGATATGCTTAGTGTAGAATTTGATAATATGCTTAGTCTAATAATGTGATGATATACTTATAATGTAGTAATGCGTGATATGCTTAGTGTAGTAAAGTGATGACATACTTAGTGTAGTAATGTGATGATATGCTTACTGTTGAATCTGGTGATATATGTGAATTGAAGTGTATGCTTTGTACATAACTGCGCATGCATGACATGCTCATTTATCACATATGTTTATTTTCATAAATTACCTAAGAGGCCATGTGTGAGCTGTGGCATCGAGCCGGATGAAGTACGCATTGCTGGACTACGCCTTACTAGAAGGGGCTCGATCACCACCTGTGCGTATGCAGTGGACATGGACGGTCGCGCTGACTTAAGCACGGCGGGGCTGAACAACTTACTTGGTGGCAAGAATCTCCGGGATGGACAAGCCGTCTTTGTCACTATCAGGTACACCCCGCGCCATGACTTGAGGATGATGATCTTCATCGACTTCATTTAAAAGTATGTGTGTGGTCGGGCCATCAATAATAAATGAACTGCTTATTAGCTATTAGTTAGCTCGTGTTTGTGAGGATGATTGTCGTTTATTAGCACTATCTACTATTGTTTGTGTGATTGTCACTTATTAACTCATATTGTTCTATTAACTAGTATTGTCCTACTGTGTAATGTTTTACATGTGCTTAAATTTAATGATAAATGATAAATGTTACAGGGTCGGGAAAACAAATACTTTTTTGGCTGCACGAAACGTCTGTGGCGTGCAAAGTACATTGCACGTCGCTAGGAGAGCGATTGTAGTGGTCGCGTTGCCCACATGGCACGCCGACAACACGTACAATACTATTGATGTGGGCTTAAACGCCACCACTATTTTTTAACAATGGCGCCATATTGGTGGCGTCTGGTGTCCACCCCAGAAACGCCATTTTTGCCACACCATAGGTAGGCTTCTCGGCACTAGTGCTCCATCTCTTTAACTGGTCTTTTATTTCCTTTGTGATTTCATTGGGGGCGACTTCTAAATATAGAGTCAAAAAGTTTTATTTGTTGTGCATATTACCTAAAATTTATCACCTCTAATTCAAGCATTTCATTTTCAAGGAAATCCTATTTATTATGCATCTAATGGTGTTGCATGGAAATGGTGAAAAATTGACTAACATGAACTTATAATGTGATGGAATATCTCAACTATGAACCTGATATTACACATGTTTCTTCTTTCCACGTGTTTCCTCCAGGGGTAATTCTCTATGTGCTTCCATGCATTTTTCTGTGTGTTCATTGATGTTCTCTATATTATCCCTGTTACTATGGTAATCATCTCTTTTTCAGTATTGTAACAAGATCATGCTTTCTATGCATTCATTCTTCAGACGATTAAAAACCTAGGGTGCCCCATCGTCCATGCAATTGATGTGGATGAAAGAGTGACCAATGGGTATGGATGTATCCTACTGCTTCAGCCACAGATGACGCTCATCCACCCCTGATTCCAGGCAGTAACAACACTAGCCTATGCAGATCAAGCTTATTTTGGGAGATCGTTTCAAATTTGTGTGCCTCTTATTTTGCTCATATGTACATGTCCACCTTACTTTTAGTATGTACTCAAGCTATGGGCCTATTATCCTTCTTTTATATAATATGCGAACCATGCATCTCTTCATATTTCCTACGGTATTTGAAGGGCAAGATCATCGAGTGGTTTTGTTTTCCACCCCATCAGCCCCTCACAAGAAAGGAAATTACCGCTAGGCAGATGCTTAACTGGTACGTAAGTTTCTGCTATAGACTATACAGTGAAATGCACTACTAGTACATTAACTCAAATTGATTGCATACTTTTGGCCACGGACTCAGAAATTGATCAATTTAGGCCATAAACTCAGTAATTTGATCAAATATGGCCAAAACCGATCGGGGAGTGAAAAAATCGACTACGTGGCTGCCATGTTAGCGCTCCCTAGACTGCTCGTGAACTTATTATTTTTTACAGGTATCTATTGGTAAAATCATCAGTTTTTTCTCACAACCCATGTTGATAGCGTGTGGGCGAAAAGAATATACAAAACATGTTGTTGCCTACGAATCGAACCATCGCCCTTTGGGATTGACAGCCATCTCACTAACCAGTGGAACATAAAGAAATTTGTGTTGTACTATGCACCCCAGACTTTATATTAGATTGATACATTTGAATTTAACATTAGTAAGTTTATTTACAATCTGCTCCCTAAGGTCGATTTCCTTCTGCCTTAGCTGTGTCAACTTCCTTCTTTTGACGATCATATCTATTCCCTGTTAACTAGTCTCCTTCCTTTGACATTAGTTGTTTAGAAAGCATTTTTGTTGAAAATAAAAATATACACAAGCCTTTTCTCGTTCAACTTCCTTCTTTTAGCGATCATATCAAGACCCTATTAAATAATTCCCTTCCTTTGACATTAATTGTGTCAAAAGCACTTCTTAAAAGAATAACTATTTGGATCAGAATAACTATTTGGATCACGATCAGCGTGGGGCGATCCGACTTTCCTGAGATCCCCGATCGGTAAAAGAAAAGAAAAAAAACCACCCACCCGCTAGCCACAACCCCTCCCCTAACCTCCCCCGATCCCATCTGGCCCCTCCCCCCGAACTGCATCGCCGCCGCCGCCTCCCTCCCTGCCCCGCGCCGCCGCCAGGCCCCGAACACCTCCTCCCTTCTAATGGCAAAAATGGGGAAAGGAGTAGCTTCAGTTTAAAAAATGCAGCAGCTTCAGTTCAGTGTGTAAGAAAGGAGCAAAAAAGAAAGGTTGCTGGGCTCGTTTGATTCACTATGTGCATAAAAATGGGGAAAGTTAAACTTCATTATTATTGCTTGCTCCTCCAGTGGCCGGATCTCGCCATCATGACCACTCAACTCGTGTTGTCGGCGACCTGCCAAAGCCTAAGCGACGACCTGTCCGAGGCCTAAGCATGAACGTCATGCTTGAATCTTCTCCAAATGGATATTGCCTGCAACGGGGAGGGGCAAGCCTGTAGTCCAGCACTATGAAGGGAGGAACTGCTTCTACTTTTCTTCTGAAATCTCAATGCCATGTCTTGATTTTCAGAGGTAGTTTTTGGTTTGTACCAACCATTTAAGATGGTATCTCATCTGAATGTGGTATACATGCAGGCCAGCGTTCTCGAGTGGCACAGCGCAGCCATTTGCCTAGCGGGTCAAGCAGGTCGTCAAGGGACAGCTAGATGTCGCTGGCCACTTGTTCTACAATCAGAGGTAGTTTCTTTGATTTTGCTAAACTGATTCCATTCTTCTGATTTCTTGCAGCAGTTCAATGTATATTACACAAGAAGAAAAAACTAACACTAGGTTGCAGATGTTGTGTTTTGTAATTGTCCTAGGCTTACAGCCAAGACGACGTCCTCCACATTTCCTACCAGCTCCGCCCAATCCCAGCACTGGCGTCGACCCCAGTGCGGCACCTGAGTCCGCCATCCCGCATCCGCCTGCATACGCCAGTGCGCCGCCACTAGCGACCTGCCCAACCCGGCAACCCCCCTGGCCTCCTACAAACTGCTGCTGCTCCCTGTACTTTTTTGGATGCACTAGTAGAAAACAGGGCTTAGGTCACATGGCAGTTTTCACATTAGCCCCGGTTCAGTCATGAACCGGGACTAATGTGAGCATTGGTCCCGGTTCGTGAGCCCAGGGGGCCGGCCGGGGCCTTGTGGGCATTGGTCCCGGTTCGTATGGACCCTTTGGTCCCGGTTGGTGGTACAAACCGGGACCAATGGGCCACGCTCCTGCCCACCACCCTTTAGTCCCGGTTCATACCACAAACCGGGACTAAAGGGCTGGTTTTAGTCCCGGTTCATACCACAAACCGGGACTAAAGGGCTGGTCCTAGTTGCGGCCAGTGTTTAGTCCCACCTCGCCAAACGAAGGGCGCTCACACCAGTTTATAAGCCCGTCCCTCTCTGCCTTTTAAAGTGAAAATAGATGCCCTTATACAGGGAATTTGACCTAAATTCACAATAAATTTCATAGAAATTTATTATGAATTTAGGTTGAATTTTCTCTATAAGCGCATCTATTTTCATTTTTTTATATTTATAAAATAAATAAACATTAATAAAATAAGTAAAACTAAATAAACCTTAATAAAATAAAATAAAATAAACTATAGTAACTACAATAAATAAACCTTAATTAATTAAGCAAAAATAGCAGCAAGTAAAATAAATAAAAATAGCAGCAGTAAAATAAATAAAAATAAAATAATTAAAGTAAAAGACATAAGTAATTAGAAATAAAATAAATAAGTTTTTTGTTGCAAGTAGAAAGAAAACCTTTTCAGAGTTCATTTGAAATGCTTTTCAATTTTAGGGTCTTATAGCTCAAAATAATTAGTAAATGCATGAAAAATAACAAATGAAGTCAGAAAGGATTGACAAATGATGATGTGGCTTTGCATGGTGCATTTCGAACACACAAAAAGTCAGGAGTTCAAAAAAGTTTTAAAAAATGAAATCCCTTTGTAACAGACGAGTTTTCGGATGAAATCCTGATACTTTGAAAGAGATTGTCCGTTTTGTACACGAAGTGCATCCAGTTTTTGCCGTAACCCTCTCAACTTTCTTGCACATGCTATGTGGATGAAATGATGATATCATGCCAACTTTCAGCCTTTTCAGAGTTCATTTGAAATGCTTTTCAATTTTAG